>NC_056728.1:352000167-352277667 GCF_019279795.1 Protopterus annectens | reverse complement strand
GCATACTACAGTGGTAGTTGTGAGCCATCAACCATCAACACATGTAACACACACACACACACACACACACACACACACACACACACACACACACACACACACACACACACACACACACACACACGTGGCACAGCGGATGCATTGTCACCATTGCTGCTATTGTGCCTGTTGCACTAACATGAGTCACATGTTGGTGTGCGTATAAAGCTATTAGGAGTCATGGGTCATCCATGCCATACCTGTGATTGTTTGCTTTTCTGTATTTCTGGCATACCACAGGTCGGGTGGGGAGTTATTAGATGATGTTTAGGCTTGTGCCACTGCATGTGCCCCCCTCAAAAATATGTATATCTATTTATTTATGTATATATATGTATATATATATATATATATAGAGAGAGAGAGAGTGAAGGCAATGCATGTCATGAGATATTACATCATCATCACCTGTGGGGACATATTTTGCACACACCAGTAAAAATACCCTGTGTCACATGGGTGTCTTCACACTCCACTGTTGCACTGAGTACCCTTTGAGCACTGATGTTCTATACTCACTGTGACACAATTATCAGTATGCTCACATAAGCAAAATTTGGTTATGGACCTTCACAGAGCAAATGCAAGATTTCCATGAAATGCACACACACACACACACACACACACACACACACACACACACACACACACAGAAGATTAACCACACTGACTCAGATGGGGATCACAACCTTCACAAAGGTAGGACCAACTATCCGAAGCCAAGTAGTGACAAAGCAATACATTCTGTTAGTAATACTGTTTTAAATTTATCTGATATTATTTTTGAGTTACAGTTATTGGATAAGGGCCTAACTTATATTCCAGCAAAAGATAGGAATTTAAATGAAGCTCTATCAGACTTAGTTTTTTTGTAAGGAACTTAGATCTTGAAAGTATGTATAAGAATAGTGAAATTAGTTATGACTTTCAACTCAAACATACTAGCACTTTTGCCTAATGGTTTACCATGCACAAAAGTGTTTTACAAAATGTGTGAGAATGAATTGCATGATTTATTCTTTAAGAAAAATTGAAATAGATATTTTAATTTAACATCTGAGGAAAGATATGCATTGAATGAGTTACTAACCAGAAATGATATAGTTATCAAGCAAGCAGATAAAGGAGGAAAAATAGTAATTATGAACACTGATGGTTATAATGACTGGATGTTACAACTACTAGGAGATGAGAACACTTTTAAAATGACTAACCATTTGCAGGTGAATGACATTGTTTATAAAGTAAAACTTTTTTATATGATTTATTAATGGAATGTTCCATCACACCAGAGTTATATAATTATTTATATTTGGCACATCCAGTGATTCTTAATATCTATGGTCTTTCAAAAATTCATAAGAATATCACTAACCCACCAATCAGACCGATTGTATCAGGGAAAAGATGGATTACCATTGCTTTATCAAAATATCTAGAGAAAGAGTTGCATGTTATGTTGAGTTATAGTAAGAGTTTTATTAAAGCTGTAAATGATTTCTTTATAATCCTTACACGATTGGTTAAAAGGGAATAGTGTTTTGAGGGTACTTTTGGTTACTTTAGATATTAAATCATTATTTACTGCCATACCTAATGATATAGCAAAACAATCTGTGAGAGAATTTCTTAGTTCTTATAGTGGTTTTAGTGTGACAAAGATCAACATGATATGGTCTATGTTAAATATAGTGCTTTCCAATAATGTATTTATGTCTGGTGAAAGTTTTTTTCACCAGTTACTGGGGGTAGCTATGGGCACCCCAGTGGATAATATCTATGCAAACATGGTTTTAGCTTATTGGGTGGAGCAAGTCATCTATGAATCTAACAATTTCTGAAACGTAAGTTTGATTTTTTTTTATAAAAGATTAGTTTATGACATTTTTCTTTTGTGGAAAGGGACGACAGAAGAACTAGAAGCTTTTGTGATATATTTGCCGAGTACAACCACCTTCTTATTGTTTAACATGTCTTGTTCAGCTACTGCTATTAATTTTCTAGATGCTAATATAATGCACAATTACCCCTGTTTTGTTACATCTATCTATAAGAAAAATGTGCAGGCGACGAGATATTTGCATGCTCGAAACATGCACCCTGGTTATATATATAAAAATGTTGTAAAAAGTCAATATATGACAACCAGTAGGTGAAACCCTACTGATGATGGGTTTGAGAGAGGATTGGATGCTATGGCCTCAGATTTTAAATTGAAAGGTTATAGCACAGAACTAATAGAGAACAATAAGTCAATTGTTAGAAATGAAAGAAAAAGGGCCCTATCTAATTTGCATAATGGCCATCTAGAATCTACTTCCAGTATAAAAGTTAGAGCTCTGTCTGTTAGATATATAATGAAATATAACAGACATACTCCTCAAATAAAGTACATTATACAAAAGAATTGGGCTATACTTAACTCTGATAATGAGTTGAGTAAAATTATAGGAGAGAAACCACAATTTACTTATAAAAAAGAAAGGAATTTGAAGCAATTCTTATGTTATAAAGACTTAGGTGCATTCCTCAGACTCAGATGTCATGGGATATTACATCATCACCTCTGGGGACATATATTGCACATACCAGCAAACATACTCTGTGTCACACGGGTGTCTTCACACTCCAGTGTTGTACTAATGAATCCAAATATGATGGACATATATAAGATACCATGTATTGGGAAGAAGAACTACAGAAAAGTAAGTTGCCACTGTAACCTTCATGATAGTACTCCGGCCACAGTATATGTACAATTCACAATAGCCATGCAGTACCCTTTGAGGACTGATGTTCCATACTCACTGTGACACAATTATCAGTATGTTCACATAAGCAAACTTTGGTTATGGAACTTCACACAGCAAATGCAAGATTTACATGACGCACACACATGCACACACACCCACACACAGGCTAAGTAGCACTTTATATTACATCTGGTGAATTTTGTAGGTTGGTAAAAGAGTAACGTTATTTTTTTTTATATTTGACAGACATCTTACTGTATGTTTTCCAGATGCTTCAGTTACCCATTGCATGTTTTGATGTTTGTACAATACATAGCATCTATTTAAGTTGCATGCTTGCAGGTAAATAACATTAGACACAGCAGCAGTTCACCTTCTGCATTTGGTTAAGATACAGGTGTGACATCAGAGGTGGCCATCACACTCAACAAGGATTTAAATGCCTCCATCATGTTCATGGACACATGTAAGCAAAAGTTATTTACATGCCTTTCAAGTTCTTTATTTATGGAAAATTTGCCCCACACTTTCAGAACCTGTACTGCCTATAATCCATCTATGTGTGTGTCTTTGTGCACCCTTGTGCCTACTTTCATGCAAAATTTATATGCCATCTACCACTGCTATGTGTAGTCCAGGACTTATCGCTATAGCAGCAATGTACAAAAGTCTGACTTATTTGCATATTCCCATAACTGATTGATGGCACAGACTGTAAAAAGATTTTAACTGGCAAGCACATCTGGTTGTGTGTTGTGACAGACATATGCCTCATGATAATAGAGTGCTCCTACTATTTGCATGGCTGTCACTTTTAGTAAAATAAATCACCTACAACATTTAGTGGTCCATATATCTGTACACATGCTTGTGTACTCCACATGGTGCTGTTGTATGTGTAGTGCATGTGGCTTATAGAGTTTTATGTATGTGTTTAACCTACTTACTTTTTTGTGCCTGTGCACTGACTTTGGTGAGACAGATTAGTGGCATCCTGTAAGAGTGCTATAGGAGTGCAGTATATCACCCTACCCATGGTGCTGCATTTCTGTAGTGTGCAATTATAATTCCCTTGCACTGCCTGTGGCAGTTTGCAGCTGAGATCAGCCCACATCTGTGTTAGTATAAATTATATTATGCTGCATCTTGGTTTATTTTTCCAGTCTATTACAACCACTTATACACCCATTTGTGTGACAAGCAGGCTGGAAGCACTAGTGCAAGCTGATGTGCTGTTCTCCATTTATCGTCACAGCCCTGATGTATCTTACTGTAAGTTTTATCGCACAGCAGCAGCCAGCTATACATCTATTATATGGTACATTACGCTCAGTATGTATGATATTCCTGTGGATTATACACACACCAGTGTGGGAGATTGACAGGCACATTATATGCAGTCAGTACTATCAGTGTGTACTGCTTATGATAAGTATGGTCAGCTTGTTCACATACCGCCTATGATGAATTGCCAGATACAGGTAACTGACTTATGAAAGGAAGAATCCTTAGTATTAGTTGACAGTCCAGTAATGTGATGAGACATAGTATTTTTGTCATGTGACTGAGATTTCATTGGTCCGATTTTTATAGCAGAATATGACACATATACTCAGCACAGGTGAAATGTGTATCATGTCTACACGTATGCTCCACTATGTAATGGCACATGTAGTAATGTTTTGTGTACATGATTTGTTATTCCTACTATGTTACAGTGCAACCAGTTTATGTGGATTGTGATAGGGCCTATGTAATAGCAGCATGCATCAATGTATACTGCACATAACCATATATCATACTGTCTGGCTTTTAACACAGAGACAGTATGTGCATTCTGCATGACATTGAACATGGTATGCCAGTTGGCCCTATAGAGACATACTGTCATGATGCCCTATGGACATGTTTGGAGTGTTATATGTGTCTGTCCTGTGTGACAGACATGTGCCATTTAATTGAAGCACACATGTGCTTGTTGAGCATGTGTAGAATACTTTTGACAGCAGCCTTCTATGATGTGGACACCACCGTGTTTAGTAAAGGCAGGATAGAACACTTCACATGTATGGCCTGTGCTAATCACTGTTACATGTGCACTCACGTGTTTAGTTATGAGGGATTTTGCTTGTGCATGCCTACACACTGCTCCATATCATCTGTGTAAGTACACACAGCTGCCACAGTATGCACTGTGGCATACATTGGCCATTAGATTTATACTCCAGTGTGTCCCTGTCAGAGATATGTGTATGATGACCACATACATCACTGCATGTTCCCCAAGCATGCATTCCTTTCAGTGGTGTACATCTGGCATAGTGATACATGCTTCCTACAACTCTATGGTACCCTACCAGTAAATTCTGCATGTACATTAGACAATGCACATCTCAACAGTTGTGGGATACTATATATACTGCATACCACAATGAATGAAATGGCTAACCCAGGGTAGGACAGATATGACATTATACTGCCCTTGACACATACCATTATGCCATCTTCTCACTGTTGTTGTCCTCATCAGTATAAGGTATGATACTATTGATCGAATTCTGTAACTGGCATGCAGTGTTTGAATGTGACTGACTGTAGCATACTGTGACTTTCTGAAGTTTCACATAATATCACCCCATTAAGATGACCATACACAACACATTGCTATGCATATTCAGGTAGTATACTGTACTTTGGGAGATGTTAAACCCCCACCAGATGAGATATGTGGAACTGTACAGATTATATATATATATATATATATATATATATATATATATATATATATACATATATATATATATATATATATATATATATATATATATATGGGTCTACTTCAGTAGACCAAAATACATTTAATCGAAACTTACTTTACCGAGATGTCATCACCAAACTTTGAATAAACCGAAGCGTCACATTACCAGATTTTTTTACAGGTAGTGGAGGCACTTGACCAACATTTAATATAAAAACACACCTCAGTATGTCAAACTCATCCAGGTGGGGGCCTGCACCCCCCCCACCCAAAACTAAGTATACCAGCTCGAGGATAGCACTACAGTGGGAAAAAGGGCAGATTTCCACATGTTGTCCAATTGCCTTCAGTCCATGTAAAAAAAATGTGGTAATGTGAATCTTCTGTTTATTCAAACTTTGGTGATGTCATCTCGGTAAAGTATGTTTTGATTAAGTGTACTTTTGCTCTACTGAAGTAGAACCATACATATATATATATATATATATATATATATATATATATATATATATATATATATATAGACACACACACACACACACACACACACACATATATATATATATGTATAAATATATATATATATATATATATATATATATATATATATATATATATATATTTTTTTTTTTTTTTTTTTTTTTTTTTTTTTCATGAGTTGTTCACATGCTATATGTCACACTTGCTTGTCTGACCTCTGGTACCAGTGCTGCATGTGTGGCCATATATGGAACACATCTGCTATCTGTTGTCGTTGACTGTCCCCTGCCAGCATACGTTTGTGTGTGCATGTGTATGTATGTGCACAGTTCATGCAATATCAATTGCATTCAGATGCTATCTAGAATCCTGTGGTATTGATATGGACATCACATACTACATGTTGTGGCATTAGTTCCACATGGGATTTTCCTCCCTATTTGTCACTCAGAATTGTTTGCATCCACCCATGAATGGCTAGTATCCACTAAATTATATATTTTCCCAGACTGACATATTGCTAGATTCACAATATACTCATCCTGAACTACCATGCTCTGTAGTGCCACTTAACCTGCAGACAGAGTAGGGGAAATACACTGTCTGTAGACACTGCACAGTTTTCTCACTGCAGCATCACCTTTGACCTATATGTGTGTCATACCATAGACATTGCATAGTGCAGTATGCCTTTCACATGCATCAATAGGACACACTGTGTTGTCAGTCTCACAAAGACTGCAAGAATCCCTACATGTACAGTCCACTTGCACTGTAGGAACTAATGGTGTCAGTTAATATATCCTTTTATATGGCTGCAACGCCATTATGCTTGTGCACCGAAGGTCTATTACAATCTTTTTGAGTACAGGTCCCTCCTATTATGGGAAAGACATAATAAAGCAGCTTTCATAATCTAATATTACTGATCCTTGTGACATACATCAGCAGAGAAAACTTTTTAAAGGGAGTATTTGCAAGTCAAGCTTCACTTTTAGTCTCCTTCCTTGTAGCGACATGACACTGTTCATTTCTGAGTGTAATGTATGATGAGAGGTTGCTCAACTTACAAGTAAGTGCACGGCTTCTAGGTCTAGAGAAATCATCATACCAATGTACTCTTCCCTCATCAGACTCATCATAGAGTATAATGCTCCCTTCAGTATGTACCTGACCAGACACATGCAGCAATTGGCATGTCTGCAAGGGATCCTTGAAAAAGAATACAGGGAGTAAACTCAATGTCCCACACTGATAACCATAATGTCTTGTTTCTTTACTTGGTATCAGGTGATTTTTGTCTTGCATACAAAGCATCCCTGGGCCCTGTTTTGCTGACCCTTTTGCACATCCACAAAACAAACAGAATCAGAATTACTATACCAAAATATCTAAATTCTGCATTCAACATAAATAGGATATGCTGGAGAGACAGATATGTTTCTCAGAGAATTCCCATTCTCTAGAACAGGCTCCATATCCATGTTAAGCAGAGTTCATGCTTAACCCTATTACAATGCAACTTGGACCAATGGATGCGTTACTGGAAATTCATCTCTGATCTGTTGCCTATGTTTCTGCTGGAGAAAGGCAGGCAGTAAGTCAGCCCCTATATAAATCAAATTTGTGGGTCACATTAAGGTTGCACGGTTAGACTTATAAGGGCCCTTAATGATCATTAGCCTAGTGTACACCTATGAACCTCCTTCTGGCTTTGCTCTTACTCACATCCTGACTAATCTGCTCCCCCATGAAACCATTTAATTTTCCCTGTTTCATAAAACTGCTTCCTTATCCATGAAACCACCCTCTCCTACCTTTAAAATCAACTAAAACCTCCTGTCTCTTCTTCTCTTCTCCACCATCCCCACATCTCCTGCATTCCCTCTTATCTCCTATTTTGTTTCTTCCTATCTCTCATTAGTACATACAAGTATCTACCTCATATGCATTAAACTACTTGCATTAACAGCTCTCTAATACCATTGTTAAAATCTGTTTAAAATATCTCATAGTCAGTTAACAATAATCTTAATGTCTCTAAATTATCACATTGTCAGAACTGTATATCATATGGATCTTTTCTCTCCAAGCCTCCAGTGAAAATAGGTCTACATGACCATTTAGACTTTCCTAGTACAAAAGGCCTAAATAAACCAAACATTAAGAAAAGATGCATATCTTTCCTAAAAGCAAGCATGACATATATCTTGGATTTTGCCATATCAATTTTTTCACTTTAACTGGGTTAAACTGAACTCCATTAGGCAGACTTAGGCAGGATTGTATACTTTCTTTGCGAAACAATAAACAGATAAGAAATATCTCATTCTACATTGTAAATCTTTGTGTGTTGACTCTAACAGCTTTAGGGCTTAGATTTCATAAAATATTCATACTTAACTGGACAGTTTTGCTATAGCCATAAATTTTGCAAAGTCTGCAAATTCAAAAGCATATTTATAAGTTCCGACAAAAAAGAAATATTATTGGCTTCTCCAGGGGAAATTTACATTTGGTGATCATTTGTTCCATAGTTTTAACTTTCTTTTATTCAAAAATAGTCTTTATTTTTAAAACAAGAAAAATTTTTATTAAATTATCACTTGTGATATAGGCAATCATACATTTATATAAGTGAAAACCAACCACATTGACACAATTCTAGTTGCAAGCATTTTATATCACAAACCATACTGACACAATCCCATTGCAACTATTATACATCACTTATAATCTACTGAATCATTGTCAGTCAAACATTATATAGCTCATTCAAGTCCTGGGTTCCTTTAAACCTCATTCCTCCACTGTATGTATTGTTCCCACAGTTCCCATTTTTCCTGAGTAATTTGCAGGTCTATATTACTACTTCAAAAGACCTTTACGCCAAACAACTCTCTATCAACATGTAACAGTCAATATTCATTTCAAAAAATCGCAACATTTTTCCCAGGGCAATGTACAATTGCCCCATACCACAACAGAGCACACACCTCACTAAATCAACCCACCCAAGGGTAAGGCTTCACCCCCCTACACTCCCTAACTACATATACCAACTCCGAGATCACACTACAGTGGGGAAAGGACCAAAATTGTGGAGATGGCCAACTACTTCCTTACCCTGGGAAAAAGTCTACAATTCGCAGAAGTGAATTTTGATGGTTTTGTGTCGATGGAGATCCCAATTCCAGTAGTTTTATCTCTGTTAATATATTCACTACTTCTACTAAAGATAGTTTAAACTTTGATTTCTATTTTCTAATAATTTGTTTTTTGGCAGCCACCATAATTAGACCCAGCAAGGTTTTACTATGTTTAGGCAATTTCGATTCTGTATCATAGCTCAGAAAAATCATTTTCCCAGTTACACTAATTTGCTCACCAAGCATTTCTGACAGAGTAGTTTATAGGGAAATTTTAAAGTCTGCCAACTCATTACACTTCCAAAAAATATGTTCCCAATTACATCTTTCTTCCCCATCATACCTCCAACATTTGCTGTCTACCTGAGGAAAAATTCTCTGGAATCTACTTGGGGCATAACAATATCTGTGTAAACATTTCCAAGTAAAAATCCTAAATTTTCTAGACTTTTTGCATATTTGGGAGACATACATATATCCCCCATTGTTTCTTTGTGAACTGCTTATCCATTCTCTATTCCTAATTCTTTCTAACCTCCTCTGATTGATTCTTATAGTTTCCATGCAATATTTTATATGCTCTGCTAATTATTCCTTTGTTAACAGAAGTTCTAGATTCTACTAAAAACTCTGCCAGTGCTGGTCTTTCATTTAGGACCCCCTATTTCTTTCTCTTTGCCTATAGTCTGATATCAATCCTTGATACGGAAGGCAGTCTCTGACCTTCACTCCAAATACATTTTTGGCATCTTCCCATTCTATTACCTTTTCCTCTCAGTTATTTGATCCCAAGACCTTGTCCCCTCTTGCCTGCTGTTTGTATCCCTAATTGCAGTCATCTCTATTGGCAGAATCTCCTTTCTCCATTCCTGTTTTGGCTTAGCTGTTTGAATACTTTATTATACTCTATGAATATAATATTCTGTATGATTATTGTTATTTTTATTAAAGGTCTTTGCCCAAAATCCCAGTCTCTCCTTGTTTCTTGAGCTTCCCACTGTTTCATCATCATCCCTTTCCACTTTCAATTATAGTTTTCTGCTTGTGCTATGTATAAGAACCTTAACTGTGTTGCTCTGAAATACCCCTTCAAATCAGGTAATCTCAATCCACCTTGTTCTATTGGAAGAATCAGTTAATCCCACATGACTCTTGCTGTCTTCCCCTCCCAGATAAAATCCTTCAGCTCTTTATTAATTTCTATCCACAACTTCTCCTCTGGGTGATAACCATATGCCTGACCTGTGTATAAGACTAAAGGGACTAAAAACATTTTAACTGCTTGCATCTTACTATCCATATCCATATAACAGAGCTTCCATTTTCTCTATTTTTGTATTATCTTTTCTTTAATCTCTTCCCTCACATCCTTAGCTGCCACACTGGGATCATTTTAATCCATACTTCTAAATACTTCATTTTATAAAGTCCCCATAAATATGGATATTGATGAATTAATCTTTGTGTCTGTACATAATTTACCACTATTGCCTTTGTTTTAGCTTCAATAATTTTGTATCCTTAAAATATTTGAAACTGTCACAAAATATTCCACAACACTATAATGCCCCTTTCTGTTTTTGTCAGGTATAAAATAATATCATCTGCAAAGGCAGCCAGTTTTCTTCACTACCATACCAATTACATTCTTGAATTTCTGAGTCTCTTATTTTCTTTGCCAATGGTTCTAAATATAATGCAAATAACAAAGGGAAAGAGGACACCCCTGCCTGATTCCTCTACTCAAGCAGAAATTATCAGAGGTGACTCCACCTACTTTAATTTTCATCTCTGGTCCTTCATATATCCTCCTAATCAACTTTATAATTTTATCAGGGAATGCAAATTCTTCCATTGCCCTGCTCATAAAGTCCCAGCTTACTCTGTAAAATGTTTTCTCTGCATCAAGACCCACTGACAGCAGTAGTATTTTCTTACATTCTGCTTCCCTCTGGATCATTGATGTTCTGCTAATGTTGTCATATGTTTGCCTCCCCTCCAAAAGACCACATTGATCCATACCTGTCCATTTTGGCATTACTTTTGCCATTCTTTTAGCCATTATAGACAAAAACACTTTATAATCATGGTTTAGTATTAAAATGGACCTGTATGATGCTGGATCCAATGGGTCTTTACCCTCTTTAGTTATTACAGCTACCACCGCTTTCTTCCAGGATACTGGCACTTCTCCTCCTCTTAAAACTCTTAAAATACATTTAAACAAAACCTTCCAGATCTTTATAATTTTTCCATTCTAGCTTCCAAACTTCCAGAGGAATGCCAGATATCCCAGGGGACTTTCCTGTAAAATGGTTATAGACACCATTTTTATCTCATCTCCTTCTATTGTAACTATTAGTAGTTGAGCGTCAACTACCACTAACCTTGGCATATGTAATTCTTCCATAAAATTTCCATTTGTACCTTTTCTTGATTTCCACATTTCTCTGCTTTATACAGACTTTCATAGAATTTCCAAAATATTTCTAATATCTCTGCAGTATCTCTTACTACCTTCCTTGTTATAGGCTCACTAAGCTTGGTGACAGCCCTTTCTACTTTCTGTTGCCAGAGTCATTCTGCAAAAAGTTTTTGTGCTTTATTGTTGTTATCCAAAAACTGTTGCTTAACAGCAATCTTTCTAAACTCATGCATATTATCGAGGTAATCCCTTATTTTCTGTTTAGCATTCTGCAGTTGCTCCTCTTCCTGTTTTGTGTGATACTTTAACATGTGTCATTCCCTCTAAATATTTTTTTTTACTTCTTAACCATATCATCCTTTCCTTTATTTCCACCCTATTTTTAAACTTTAATTTTATCCCACTCCCTGGCTATATTTTCAGAAGAAATTTCTATCTTCTCTAATAGCTCCTAAATAATTTCTACTGCCCATTCCTTAAATTCCTCTCTTTTCAACAAATAGGTGGGAAAACACCAGTGTCTCATTTTTACTTCATTACCCTGTGTTTTTATTTTAGTTATTATTGTCACATGATCTGAAATAGTTATTGGGTACTTGTCAAGACCTTCAGTTAAATGCACATATTCTGGTGAAATGTAAATTCTGTCTAGCCTAGCCCAATTTTTGTATCTTGGGGCATAATATGTAAATTCATTCCGATCTACTATTCCTGAATTCACATATTCCATGTCAAATATTTTTATAAATTTCTTCAAAAGTCTACCCTCCTTTGTTATACTTTCCCTTCTGACCCTCCAGACACATCTTAACTGCTGCAAATCAGATTCCAGTCTCCAACTTTAAGTAATATTTCTTGATGAAAGCTGATTATTTTTCCCAGCATTTTCTTAAGCTCCATTATAGCAGTTTTAGGTGGAATATAAATACATGCCAATATAATCCTTCTCCCTTGCCAGTAGCTCCTTAGTACTACAAATCTAGTGTTAGTATCTTTTTATCTTCTTCTATCACTATTGTAGCTCCACTTTCAATTAAGTATTCTCTTTTGCTTTGTCCCAGGTATTCTGCTGAATAACCATCCTGAAAACCTTTCTTTATCAAATTCACATGTTCCATTCTTTCCAAGTGTGTCTCCTGTAACATAACTGTTTGCACTCCACATTTTTAAATAAAGTTCACTACTCTTTCTTTTTTAGATGTCCCTGTGAGACCATACATTTAATGATATTGCAAAAATCATCATTGTATTAAAAAGTATTATTCCTAACATCTATATATAACAGCTTTTTTTAAAATGTCTAGTTCCAGCTTTTGTGCAAATACTGTTTGGCAGGTTGAACTTTTATACCATTGTTTCTTGTCATATCCATTTGTGCCTAAGTCACATCTTACAAAACTTTTTGTTTTATTGAAAGCCCTCAAAAATACCCCCAAAGGTATTAACTTAACACTAACACACAAAACTATGTACAACTTCAAATACTGAGGTTTTACCCTTCTAATATGAACCAATGTCCCAAACTTATAGCCACAATGACAGACTTGTGTTAATATAAAATAAAGGTTATTAAAAGCTGTCTGGTTTTGTCTTATCTTTATAGCTCTGCCAGCTGGGAAAACAACTGAATGCTTTCAGAGAACATTATCTCTTAGTCAATGTCTCTCTTTTTTTTCCTAGCCAATTTCTCTTTATCAGATTGTAGCCAACCTCCCTTTATCAGATTGTCTCCATGGGGACATGAGGACCAGGTACAGAATTGCTACTAAACATACATTAATTGCTAGAAAAAGCCTTATAATATTCAATATTCTTTTTCATTTACTTGCTTTATCTTAAAACTTGTTACTAGATCAAGCTAAGGCCCTTAATCCAGTCTTTCTCCCATGCAAGAATGAGAAAAAGCACATTAACTTTTCTTTTGTCCCGCTCATTTAACCAGACTTTTTTTCTTCTTTTTTTTTTTTTTTTTACATTGCAGTGCTCATGTTTCTTAAAACTAAACAGGGAGAAAGAAAGAAGAAGGGAGAAAGAAAAGAAAAAGAAAAAAAAAATAGGAGCACCTGTTTACAATAGTATCCCTGTTACACTTAAAACTAACTGAGGAAACTTTATAGCATGCAAAGAAAATTGGGTCTACTTCTAATCTTCAAAAACTCATTTCTTTGAAGATTAGAAAGCAGGCACCCACTTTCATGAAAGTCCACTTAACCAAAAGTGCACTTTTGCGAAAGTCAGTTAACCAAATCATGTCAGTTAACCAAATCACGGTAGAGTGGAGATAAGGAAATATATCCTTTTCTCCAATGTAGTGCAATCTCGGTGTTAGTATATATTAGTAGTGGGGATGGGGGGCACAGCTCCCACATATGGGGGGTGCAGCGGTGCTTGCCCCCCTGCAAAAAATGTATTCTACTTTGCTGGACAGACCTCCAGTAATTTTATATACTATCTCCAAGATCGCACTACAGTGGGGAAAAGGATATATTTCCTTATCATGCAATACAAAAATAGTCCTATTAAGAAAAACAATTGTTTTACTTACAGTTAACTTTCTCCCTCCTCTTCCCCTCCTCTAAATATTTTTCTGAATATTAATGACATGAAGTAGGGCATATGCTTTAGAGTTTCCCACAAGTCAAACAAAGTCCAAATAAGTCCAATATTTCCAGATTTTCTTATTCAGTAATCTTTCACAAATATAATTATTGGTTTTTAATCTGACATGTATCAATTTCCAAGTTACTGCTTTTATTCCTGTTCATCTCCGTCTCCCAAATCCAGTCTCTACTTCATTTCCAATGTATTCTCAATTCTTCTGGTCAACTCTCATGCTCTCTTTCTTTTCTCCAGGATTTTCCATTGAAATATTGGAAAAGGTTTCACTGGCACAGGCTGTCTATGTTCTTTATTACCGTAAAAACAAGAAACAGACTCCCCTTCTGTTTCACAGCTTACTTCTTGTTGGACAAACTTTTGTATTTCCTACATAGCATGTACTTCATCAAAAATTGATTTTGTCCCTCCAGGGAAAAATATTTTGAAGACAGCTGGCTACAGCAGTTTTAATCTCAAACCTGCTTCTCAACAGTCCCTGAATAGTGGAATAAATGTATTCCTCTTCTACTCTGTGTACTATGATTAATCATTTTTCAAAAACACTCTGTCTCCCACTTTTAGTACCTTGTCTTTCTACCAAAGTTTTGTCAGAATCAACTCCTTCTGCTGGTAGGATTGCATCTTTACTATTAAAGGTCTAGGTTGCTTTCTCATAGCCAGATTTGGAGCATACACATGATGTTCCCTTTCAACTAACAACTCCTGCTGTGGAATACCATTCCAGTTGCTTATTTGTGCTTTCATAAAATTAATACAGTCTGTTCCTTCCAGCTTCTCTGGTACAGCTAAAAATATCAGGTTTTCCTTATGTGCTCTGTCCTCTAATTTTATTCTTTATTTGAAAAATCTCTTCTTGAGCAGTTTCATATTCAGACAGCCTTTACTTCATTTCAGCCTCTGATTTTTGCAGTTTTATCACCTCATTTGAATATCTGCTAAAAGCATCTTCCAGCCTTTTGTTGCTTGAATTGATATACCCCATCAGTGTTTTGTTTATTTTAACCAGGTCTGCGTGCTTTTGTCATACTTTCCTCTAGGTTACTGGAAGTCATGTGTGGAGGTTGCACTGCTTTTTTCTGAACAGTTGCAGAACTTTTCCCAGTCAGTGTTTTTTACTTGAAGAGAAAAGGACCAACACAAAGGTGAAGCTTCGCTGAAAACACCAAGCAAAAGTTCAAAAACAATTTCAGTAACAGGAAATGGTGAGCAGAAGAAATACTTTCATTTTAGAAACAGAAATCACAAAGCTTTCAGGCTGATGTCTTGTGTAATAAAAAGAATTATTAAACAATTAATTTATACACACTCAAATTAAAATCATGTGACACCTCCCTAATCGATAAATAGACTAAATTATATATTTTAAAATACATAAAAAGTCATAAAAACATTATTTATAACTTGTGCCTTTTATAAAAGATTTTTTTAACAAGAGATTTTTAACATTTTAATGCCATTTGTCTCTTCTTCAAAATGTGTTTGAGGCTAACAGCCATATTATTTCCCGGAGCAATATCTCCCAGCAGCCTCACAATCCATTCATGCTCATTTAGTTCTAGACTATTATTCTGGTTCCAACCCCTTCTATTTGTATAAACCTCATTAACATTGCTGAATTGAAATTCATGTTCTATCCCTTCCTTTTCTATATGTTTAGCTAATGCATTAGTGCGGACTTTCCTTCTTATTTCAGATCTATGCTCTATAATATAGTCTTTCAATATATGTGTAGATTCCCCAACATAGGATGCAGAGCATTTCACACCAGTTACCAAATAAATCGCATTTCGAGTATTACATGTAGCAAACATTTCTGAGAATATTCAGAAAGGCCTTAATAAGGTCTACATATTCTAAGTTTATTACAAAAAAAAAAAACAAATACATTTTTGATCAGTGAAGCAATGCAACTTTTTGGCAGACTAGTGCTTATAGACATATTAACTTATGATTTGCCAGTCATTATCTGTAACACTTTCTCATAAAGTCCTACAAGTTGTACTTCATAAGATTAAGGGGTCCATGAAAAATTTGTTGGAATGAAAAAAATACTTTTCAGCTCTAGATAAGCCTTGCTTTTTCCTCATCACTATCAGAAATATCCTACAAATCTCCAGTCCGTCCATAGTTAGAACATTACAATTGAAATGTGTATGTATGACAATGTTCTCCTTATCTTCGACTAAGAATATCCTAAACTCCTCAGGGGAAACCTTTTCCATAAATGCATCCAAAATATGGAAATCTAATCCATTAATAATTGCATTACTACCCACCAATAGTATGTTTTTCAACCAAGTCAAAGGATACATTTTTAATAAAACACAAAGCAGTTGTGTTTATAGTGTAACATAGCATAATTTAGATTTAAATTCTGTATAGCTCCAGCACTGTAAAAGGCTAAAGCCTTGACTTTGGCCCAGGAGACCCGGGTTTGATTAGTAGCTTAAAAGTCTGATGCAGTTGGTAGGGTTGATGTACCCATCCTGGCTGTAGATGTGGGCATAGACAGTTATGAGATGTAGCAGTCCTTTGGAGGAAGGGGGTGAGATGGCAACCTGGTGGGGGTGGTTCACCAAGCTGTGAATGACAGCAGCCTTCACTGAACAAGAACACATAAGCATGCAGCTGCATAGGGAAGGCATTGCAGCTCCCACAGTAATGTGGTTTATTTATTCCCTCACTTGAGGGGATTAGAATAATAAATAAAAAAATATTTAATTTCTAGATTGAGGACACAAGCAATCCTTATGGCTGCCTAAATTGTGAACCCCTCCACACGTATTGCTCTCACCTTATTGGATCTGGCATGATCCCCACCATTGGGGAACAAATAGGTCCAAGTCTGATTGGGCAGACCTGATGGGTGGGAGACAAAAAAAAGGGAAAAAATGAATTCTGAATAAATTAGGTCATAGCATCAACTGTCATGTTTACATCATACAAATATAAATAGTAACAGATGAGGCTCAAAAACACAGAAAAGCCTGTGCTGGACACACAGTATAACAGAAAAACACCAAAGAACAGCAAGGCTACCATAACCATATAAAATAAACATTTTTAATAAATCCGGGATAATTGCTTTCATGTTTTAAAGTGCTTCATCAGATCAAAATGACATACAAAAGCATAAAAACAGTACTAAGAATTTAAATAATGCTTTGACCAATGATCAAAAGGCTGAAAACTCTCAGCCAATAGTATCACAGAACCACTTTCTTCCTTCTGTCGTGGCAATCTGTCCATACACATTCTTACTTAATATAACATCTAAGAAATCACTACTTGAATCTGATGCTGTGTATGTAAAAGATAAAAAGTCAGTAGTGCCATTCACATAGTTAAGAAACTCTTGTAACTCACATTTATCCCCATCCCGTAGTACAAATACATTACCCACAAAACATTGATACAATTTGATGTAACTGGAGAAAATATAATTCTCTTCCCAGTAATACATAACAAGGTTGTCATAAGCATTAGCACAGGGGGTGCCCATTGCAACCCTCCATTGCTGTAAAAACAACTCTGCCAAACATAAAAGCATTATGTTCTAGTATTAATTCCAATAATGTACACAAAACCATGATATTACTGTCAGTGTATCAAATCCTTTGTTTTAACATCTCCCTCACTGCCTGTATACCATAATCATTGGGTATACTAGTAAAATTGACATAACAGTATTTAAGAAAGTATGCTGGAGAAATAGTCTCCTATTACATGATAGTATGCATCCTAGGCATATATTTCATAATGTCGCCCAGAGTCAGTTTACTAGAGTCTCCAGATTATGCACTGAATCTGAAGACTGTATTACAAATATGGATTTGTTGTCTGACCAGTTTGAAGCCAGGGGCTACAACATGAGTGACATAGGGCGAGTAAGGGAAAGAGCTATGGCAACCATAGAGACTACAGCCAGACCATACTATTCCATTAAAGTTGAAACAATACCAAAGACATCAGGGGAACAGGAGAAGAAAGTATATGAGTAATGACTTAAGATTTTACACTAAATTTACCAATGATACCTATTTAGTTTGAGATATTATTTAAAATTGGAATTTATTAACTGTGGTTAACAAGATTGCAGGCATTGTTGGGTCTAGACCCAAGTTTGGGTTTAGGAATTCTAAGAACTTGAAGCAATTATTATGTGATAGAGGGCCATGCTTAGACAGGACCCTCTCCCAAAGGTTGGGTACATTTCATTGTCTTTGATGTAAGGTGTATCAGGTTATTACTAAACAACAGAGATTTCAGCATCCTATGTTTGACTACACATTTGAACCAAGGTTCTATGTGGATTGCCAAACCTTACATGTAAGGTATCTATGTAGGCAAGATGGTGCAGAAATTAAAAGCTAGAATTTTAAGACTTTTACATGATGTTAAGGTTTTTAATATTAAAAATGCTTTAGCCAAGCATGTCAAGGAAAATCCAGGACACAGTTTCCTATTTAGAGTTTTACAATGTGCAAAGATTAACCTTAGGGGAAGTAACCTGAATGATTATGTAGAGAATTTAGAGTTACAATGAATACTGAAACTACAGGCAAACAAGTACCCTGGGTTGAATGCTAATGTCTGTCTTAAACCAGCTCTAAGGAAAAGAAGGAGGAAAGTGGTTCTGTGATACTATTGGCTGAGAGTTTTCAGCCTTTTGACGATTGGTCAATGCATTATTTAAATTCTTAGTACTGTTTTTATGCATTTGTATGCTGTTTGGATCTGATGAAGCATTTTAAAATGTGAAAGCACTTATCCAGGATTTATTAAAAATTGTTATTTTATATGGTTGTGGTAGCCTTGCTGTTCTTTAGGGTTTTTCTATTTACATCATACTAGACTTCAAAAAGCTTGATTGCTTTGCTATAACCCCTAGATTGGAAGGAAAAGCATGTCCCATAGGCTTAAAAAATGCTGTGCAATGCATCTGTTATGCAGTTAGGCATTACAGGTATAGACATTCAAACATTACTGGATTAAACTTCGCATTATGTATGAGACAGAATTCATCTTTAAGAAACCTTTAGGAAAAAAAAAAAAAAAAAAAAAAAAGACTCCATGACATCTTTCTGAATAGTTCAAAATTTCCAGCCTTAAAATAAGTCTGTAAATGGCAGCTTTTTATGCAAAAATATTCAGATTAGAAAATAGTAAAGTGGTAAAACAATCTCTCTCTAGAATGACAATGCATAAACTTTTATAATTAGATAGGCTACAACATATGATTTTCTGACTATAACAGATACACATTTGGCACATTTTAAACTATTGTCTATCATTATACTCAGAGCTTTAGTGATGGTGTCATTTTTCTGATTTGACCATTTATTTTGCCACTATAATTATTACTATATTTTTGCCATGTTTCATGATGTTATTTTACTGACATCATATGTGAGGTTACTAATTTTTTACCGGGAGGAATTTATATAGACAATCTTTTAAAGCATTAACATGTTTTATTGAAGTGATTACATTACCCAGTTCATAGTCATCAGCATAACTGGCTATTCAGAACCAATTTCTCACTTTTATATCTGAGAAGCATATTCCCAAAAAAGTGGAGGCTATACAGGACCATGTGGGACATCACTGATACCACGACTAAGATAATCAGGTGACACTGCAATGATTTAACTGTGTCTTCCGCCACAGAAGGAATGTAAAAATGTGATCTTGATTCACAGGAGCCAATTTTGTTGAACAGAAGATTTCAATAAGCAGCTGTTTTCTCATGCTTGACAGGATGTTTTATTATTTCATTCTATTATGTTGCATACTCCAAATACGAAGATCTACAAACATTGTTCAGTCAGATTTTACTGTCCTATTTTGTTGGACTGTAGAGGAAAAAAACAGTATGCAATTGCATTTTCTGACAATAAGAAACCTGGGGCAACTGTTAATGAAATTCCATATACCTGTACTTTTATTACAGCCTTTTCATTGGACTCTGACTTCATTAGGTGGGTGTTGAATAAAAATTGGTATATGACAACACAGACTTAGGTTCATAGGTTCATAGGTAGGTACTAGGCTATCTGCCTGAGGGCATTTATAAGCCAGAGTGTGTCGGCTTTCGCCACCCCATTGATTAATTAACTGAGCCTCTGTCAAGCAGAGCCAATTAAGTGATCCCAGGGGTGTATTTTCTGTTACCCATCCATTCTTCAAGGTTTCTCTTGAAGAGTGTTAGTGAGGGGCTCTGCCTAATGTAGTTAGGAATTTTGTTTCAAAGCATGGGGAGTCTCTGTGACAGGAATCTATCCCTCCAGCATGTTCTATTCATTGTTGTGGCAAGGTTTAGCTCACTAGAGCGTGTGGCTCACAGTGACTTGGATTTCTTTAGGTGGAGCATGTCCATCAATTCTGAGTTGGACATGGCTTTGTAAGTCAGGCAGAGATCACCTCTGAGTAAGCGATATGCCACTGAGTACAGCTGGAGTTTTTTCAGTCGGGCTGCATAAGACATATGTTTGAGGCCAGTAATCCTCTTGGTGAGGTGCTTTTGTGGTCTTTCAAGCTGTTGGAAGTGTCTTGAGAGATACATCCCAAATGGGGCATTGTACTCTATGAAGGGTCTGATGAGTGACGAGTAGAGGGGCACTATAACCTCTTTATTTCTAGATGCAAACCCCTTAGTAATTAGATGGGCCACATAGAAGGATTTCCTAACTACTTTGGCAATATGATTGTCAAAGGAGAGATTACTATCTACCTGGGTCCCCAGATCTCTTATTACCTCTTCTGTATTAAGGGGGCTGCCGCCTATGTGGTAATTTGTGGGTGTTTTGTTTTTCCCAAAAGGGATGACTATGCATTTTTTGGCATTTAACTTGAGGCCATGACTTTGACACCAGGTGCCTGTCTCAGTAAGGCCTTTTGGAGGATGTCCATGTCGGCCAAAGAGTCAATTATGGCTCCCAGTTTGCAGTCATCAGCGAACTTGGTTAGCCATAATCCTCCTGTGTTTGCCTGTACTTCTGAAAAATGTATGCCGAACAGTAGGGGTCCTAGAACCAAGCCTTGCAGGACACCATTTGTGACTGGTTTAGTCAGACCTGGAGCCTGCTATTCTTACCATGTGAGTTCTGTCTGTAAGCCAGTTGGCAACCCATCTTGTGACGTAGAGGTTTATGTTCAGGCTTGTGAGTTTTTCTATAATACCCAAGTGAGGAATGGTGTTGAACGCCTTGGCGAGATCAAGGTAGGCTGTGTGAACCACCTTTCCCTCATCTATGGCCTTGGTAACTGTCTCGAAAAAGTCAACCAGGTTTAGTAGGCATGATCTGCCCTTAACAAAGCCGATCTGGGTTGGGTCAAGTGTTTGGAGGTTCCCAATGTCTTTTTTAATGAGTTCCATGATGATGCGCTCCATAGCCTTGCAGACCAGGCTAGTCAGGCTTATGGGGCGATAGTTACCAGGGTCAGTTGTGGCCCCTCCTTTGTGGAGCAGAATAACCATTGTTGTGCACCATTCTATGGGCATGTAGTCTGTGGAGAGGCTGAGGTTGAACAGCGTGTTTAGGTGGGGGGTTAGTTTGTTCTGTAGTTCATGCAAGACGCAGCCTGGGACACCATTTGGCCCCATTGATGCTGTGTTTTTGGCTTTTGAAAGGGCTGTTTTTACCTGTGCTTCTGTGATTTCTGGGACGCTACACTTTTCCGGTATTGTTGTGGGCCCTTTTGATGGTGAGAGGAAGGTGAAGTTTGCACTGAATCTATCTGCCAGTATGTTGGCAATATCAGTAGGTTCAGTATATTTTGTGCTATTTTGCACTATCTCAGAGCATATCTGCGAGTTGCCACTTAGATTCTTGACATAGCTAAAGAAGGCTTTGTGGTTATATTTCAAATCCTTGGCTATTTTTCTTTCAAAGTTAGCCTTGGATGATTTTATGAAGGATCTTAGTTTCTTACTGATACTGATCAGGGACGTCTTTCCTTCTTGTATTTGCTTTTTTTCTAAGCTAGTTTCCTCCTTTTGTTGTATAACCTGTTTATGGCAGGGGTCCACCAGACTGGCTTCCTTCTCTTAGGGGAGTGAGTCTTGGTTTTGCTAGGGATGGCACGATCCATGCACCCTTGTAGGTGCTCATAGAGTGCAATTGTAAAGGATTCTGCATCTTGGGCAGTGTTATGCTTTAGCGTGGGGGCTGTGAAACTTACCACCTCTGCCTTAAATAAGGTGAAGTTTGCTTTAGAAAAGTTTTTCACTGTGGTTTCCTTGGTTGGGGGTGGTGGTGGGGTGTGGACATCCAGGGTGATTAGTTTATGGCCTGATCTAACCAGTGACGGGTTGACCTCCGGTACGGAGCACCTGTCGCTCATGTTGGTGATGACCAGGTCCACGGAGTTTACCAGCTGATCCAGGGCATTTGAGTTGATAAATTCCAGGAAGTGCTGAGCCTGGGAGTTTGTACTCAAGTAGTTTTCCAAGTTAATGGTAGGGTAATTGAAATCTCCCAAGATCAGGGTGTTCGGTAGGACCTTCATGTTTTCCAGTGACTCCAGAAAGGTGGAGTGGTGGTCCTGGGTCATAGAGGGTGATCTGTAGCAGGCCACAATTTGCATTGCAGATTTGCCTGATGTTAGTTGCACATGGATGATCTCAGAGGTATCATGCTGCTTCACTAACCTGGAGGTGTGGGTATCCTTGATGAATATGGATACACCCCCTCCTTTTGTGTTTCGGTCTGTGTTCTGTGGCCGAAATGTGTGGTATGAGTTGTAGCCCAGTAGTGCTGGAGTACTCTCTGGAGCCTTGAACCAGGTTTCAGTTACTGCACAGATGTCAAAGTTCTCCATACCTAGGAGTGCTTCGAGCGCATGCATTTTGAGATTTAAACTCCTGGCATTGAGTAGCATAATCCTTATTTTTTTACTTGTGTTGTTTATGGAGGTGGGTTTGAATTTTTAGCCTTGCCTAAAAAAGGCACTATGGGGACAGCAAGAGCCTTGGCCAGTATTCGAAAGCCAAGGGGTGACAGGTACAAGCCATCTCTTGTGAAGCAATGTGGCTTGTCGAGCATGTCATCCCAGGCTGACAGACACTGAATCCCCTTTGAATGACACCAGAAGCTTAGCCAATTGTTGAAATTGATCATTTTTTCTTTATACTGAGGTATCATTCTTGGTGAGGGCAGGATGCTACTCAGGGTCAGGGTCATACCCACCTGGGCTACATGATCAGAGTGCTCTTCTATGTCCCTTTTCATGTAGCCCAGGGAGGTACGGCTCAGGTCATTCACACCACCATGAACAATGACAGAGTCATATTTGTACTTGTTCTGGAGTGACCTGAGTGCTTGTATTATGTGGCGGATTCTGGCTCCCGACAAGGCAGCTAACAGTAACCTTCTCCTTGTCCAGCCTAGTGAGTGGGGCGTCAGTGTGCCTGACTATTGAGTCACCTATTACTTGTGTGTTAGGTATGTTATTTTGCCTTAAGGGCTGTGATTGTGCGGCACATTGATTTTGTGTTTTATGTGTTGTCAGGTTTGTGACTGGAGCTTAAGGAGGAACTTTTCTAAATTGCTGTTGGTCATCTATAGGAAGGTCATTAGTATGAAAAATATGCTTGAATCATCATTAAAAAGAAACAAGGATGATATGAAGAAAGGTATATATAAATGTGGTTCATGCAAGTTTTGTAAAGATATCTTGAGGGAGGATCATGTTGTAATAAAAAAATGAAACATGATATATTAATGATAGACACAACTGCCTGTCTAAAGGAGTTGTTTATGTGGCCTTATGTCAGAACTGTTCAGTGTTCAACAAAGGAAAGATTGAACACGTTAATAGAAGGAATTTATGAAGATTTGTATGCCATCAGAACAAAACATGGCAATAGAGCCCTGTTTAAACATTTAAGTGAATGCCCAGAACACTGATTTAAATTTGTGGTGTACAAGCAGCTTGCTGTCAACCCCGAGGAGGCTTCCTTGGGGTTAGTGTTAGAGAAAAAAAAGAGTCATTATGGCAATTATGTCTTAATGCACATAACTCCCCTGGACTTAATGGGACTCTACCCATCACTTGCTTACTAAAATTAAAAGCTTACCAACATTAGAATTTTTTAAAATAAGTTTTTAAAATTCATTATTATGTATCTATGTGCAATATTCTCAAAATGTTTTTATTGTTTGGTATTGTTATAAAAATTGATGATTTTTTTTATTAGTTTTCCCTGTGTTGTCTCTTCCTACACTCAGTCACTGTTTTTCTTCATAGAGCAGAGCCTGTGGTCACTACATCTATATACATGTTCACTAAGACTTTGCCATTATTTCATAGCCTGCAGTCACTACATCTACATTCAAGTTTATTGAGACTTTGTCATGGTTTCATAGCCTGAAGTCACTACATCTACATACAATTTACTGAGACTTTGTTATGCTTTCATAACCTGTGGTCACTAACCTACATACAAGTTTACTGAGACTTTGTCATTGTTTCATAGCCTGTGGTCACTACATCTACATACACGTTTACTGAGACTTTATCATTGTTTCATAACCAGCAGTCACTACATATACATACAAGTTTACTGAGACTTTGTCATTGTTTCATAGCCTGTGGTCACTACATCTACATACGAGTTTACTGAGACTTTATCATTGTTTCATTACCTGTGGTCACTACATCTACATACACGTTTACTGAGACTTTGTCATTGTTTCATAACCTGCAGTCACTACATATACATACAAGTTTACTGAGACTTTGTCATTGTTTCATAGCCTGTGGTCACTACGTCTACATACAAGTTTACTGAGACTTTATCATTGTTTCATTACCTGTGGTCACTACGTCTACATACAAGTTTACTGAGACTTTGCCATTGTTTTATAGCCTGTGGTCACTACATCTACATACAAGTTTACTGAGACTTTATCATTGTTTCATTAACTGTGGTCACTACATCTACATACAAGTTTACTGAGACTTTGTCATTGTTTCATAGCCTGTGGTCACTACATCTACATACACATTTACTGAGACTTTATCAGTTTCATTACCTGTGGTCACTACATCTACATACAAGTTTACTGAGACTTTGTCATTGTTTCATAGCCTGTGGTCACTACATCTACATACACATTTACTGAGACTTTATCAGTTTCATTACCTGTGGTCACTACATCTACATACACATTTACTGAGACTTTATCAGTTTTATTACCTGTGGTCACTACATCTACATACAAGTTTATTGAGACTTTGTCATTGTTTCATAACCTGCAGTCACTACATATACATACAAGTTTACTGAGACTTTGTCATTGTTTCATAACCTGCGGTCAGTAGATCTACATACAAGTTTAGTGAGACTGTCATTGTTTCATGTAAGCATAGTTGTCATGAAGAATCTTGCTGCGTATTAACTTAAATCAGTTAAATACATGCCTGGCCTCCTTTAAAATATCTGCACCTTGACTCAGCTGTTCAATATTTCAGTGACAAATTCCTCAATATCCTAAACAACCTAGCTCCTCTTAGAAAGACTCGTTCTAACTCCAAGCACATACCATGGCTTACCAATGACACCAAGCAGCTCCCCAACCAGAGAAACAGTTCCTATACTACAAGACCAAAAATCAAGACTCCCTTCTTATTTACCATCAATTATGCAACTTTGCCAAAAAACAAATTAGGCATGACAAAAAGCTATACTATACGACAGTACAACAAAACCACCAAAACAATCCCCAAAAACTTTGGGGATCCATCAAACAACTACTAAAATCTGGACAGATCATAACCCCATCTCCAACTGCAGTAAATTCCACAGAGCATTGCCTCACAATTTAATTCGCACTTTATCAACTCTGTATTCTCCCTAGTAAAAAACAGCAAGACCCCCTATCTATTCCTAACGGATTAGATAGAACCCTCAATTCCTTTTCAATCAAACCAATTCAAATTGATACCATCAAAAAATATCTTTCCAAATTTAAGCCCTCTTCCCTCACAGTTGACCAACTCCCTAATGAATTTTTAAAGCTATCAGCAGATGCCATTGCCTACCCTATATCTTTCCTAATAAACCATTCCATTGCTGAGCAGTACATCCCCAAACTCTGGAACGGGTGGGAGGTTGGCATAATGGTTAAGGTGTTTACCTTATAGACACAAGGTGCAGGGTTTGATTCTCACATGGGGTAATTGGCTAGGCTTAAAATGGTCTACAAAGGCAGTTAGTCTAGTACTATCCTATGAACATATGGACCTAATCATCCCTCTTCACAAAGGCAGCTCCTGCACTGAGTTCTTAAGCTACAGTCTAATTGCCCTTCTCCCGCCCATAGCCAAAAGTCTTGAAAAGTGCTTGCCTCCACTCGACAAAGCCATCTTGATTTATATTTTTCAATTGTGCCAATACCTTTGCCATTCTGTTATCAAGTACAGACATATTTAGCTGAAGTGATTGTGTAGTTTGCACTGCTCTGAATATCACTTATCTCTGACTGCATTTAATTTTGAAACCACAGCAACCAAAGGAAAAACTGGAAAAACTGGATAAACCACACTCGACAAACCAGCAGCTCCATAGAAGGAAATATTTATTGCACAGAAAAAAATCTCTAGTGCCTCGGCCACTTGCCTTTAACAGAGTACTAGAGTGGTTTATCCTGCATTTAATTTTGATTTGAAACTCTTTATTTAAGGTTTGATATTTTCTATCTTATTCTAGTATTACATTTGTTTTGTTTTAAGTTTTCTGTTCCATTGGAGTTTTAAGAGTTCTGGGCTAGGGTGAGTTTAAAAAGTTACCAAAGTATTCCTTTACAAACTGTGAATAGCAGCAATTAATTAGTAAGGAGAGCAGGGAAACAGCATTTCATTTTATTTAGAAATATCTGTAATTAACAGAAGTGTTTGTATGGTTTGCATTACACTGAATATCACTCATCTCTGACGGCATTTGATTTTGATTTGAAGCTCTTTATTTAAGGTTTCATCACTTCTATATTGTATATTATTCTAGTGTTACGTTTTGTTTTAAGTTTTGGCTTTTGAGTTGCCCACCCCTACTGTAAATCTCATTTTGGACACTCCTCCCAGTCCCAACTCATCAGCTCATTCTACTGAGTAGAGAGAGAGAATTTGGGAAGACCCCACCCCTTTAGTTTCTCAACCTTGAATTATCTTGTTTCATCCCTTCCCCCTTAACCTAAAATGCACTTTATTCCTCTACTTTTACTGTATTTATGTTTCTTCCTACTTTATTTCTTTATTTTGGTTTTGTTGCTTGTTCTAAAAAGTACTCAATTGCATTTATTCTGATGCATTTATTACTGCTTGTTAGTAGCTTCATTAAATTGTAACTGTTATTCTAAGCCTTTTGATTTAAGGACTTGGGCTTCAGGCTAGTTGTTTTACATTAAAAAGGTTTGTGGACTGCACTCTTGTGGCAGGAGAGGTAGCTTACTTCCTTCTAAGTTGGGAATTGCTGGTTGAAGCCTCAGCGTCTAAAAGTGTCTTAGTTCTGATTCAAGCACTAGGGCTTCAGGCCAGTTATTTTACATTAAGAAGGTTTGTGATCTACACTTGTGTGGAAGGAGAGAGTAGATTCTGCCCTTCTGTAATAGGAATTTCTTTGAAGGCTTATTGTGCCTGCTTATTTGAACTGTTTTTTTCTGAAATTGGCACACTTTGTTTTGTGTAGCATAGACTAGATTCAGACCTGCTGAATTCAGCTCTGTTTGTATAACTTGAGCACTAATCCAGGCCATCTTTTTTGGAGAGGGTTCCCTTGCACCCTAGTGGTAGGTGTGTGCAATTAGAACTTGTCTAAAAACTGCTGGAATAGGGCTCAGTTTGAACTTTTTTATTGGTTAATTCGTTAATTTGTTTAAATCAGTTTGCTCTTGTTTGCTGCTGTTATATTTAAGTCTGTATCTATTTTCCTGTGTTAAATTGACCTAAACAGAGTTTAAATATCTTTAGCATAGTCTGGTTATAGGTTTTGCTGTATCCAGGTCTGTTTATGTGATTCCTGTGTTTCCTGCTATACCATCTTGTGTTGGCCAGGGCCTGCCTGCACTTAGTGGGAGTAAGTGAACTGGTTGGAACTAGTCTAGCATAGGGTGTTGAGCTATAAGCTCAGGGACAAGGGTTGATTGGTCAGTTCCAGTGTTTCTATTTTACTTTAATTTTTGTGGTATCTAAAACTCACTATTTGCATGGGTTTGTGCTTGTTTACCCATTGTGCACTGCCACTGCACTGTTTTAACCCTTTGCAAGGCATCCCAGTTGCATTTCTACCTTAACAGCACTCCTGTGTAAGTGAAGCCCTTGCCTGCAGCTACTGTATTGATTTTTTCAGTCCAACTCACACCTATAGGTACTCTCCTCAGATAGTATCCACTCTACTATCACTGACCTGTCTTTCACAGATTTTGATACCCATGGATGGACAATTTCTTATGTTTCTCCTGCTAGTCTGGTTGATATGGGCATCCTGAGACAGTGTAGCAATTACCTTATGTACACAGACAATCCTCTACTGCTACCACCTAGGAACACAATATGTGAGAGATGCAATTACATTAAGAACCTATATCCTTGTTATCTCAGTCACAAGCCAGTACATCTGGCACTGAGAAGGTTGCATGCACAAACACTACAAACACCACACCTGTAACACCACTCACATCTGTACAACACACTCCTACATATGCGGGGGTTCTCAACAAAAACATACCTAAACAAAAGAGACCTCCGAAGCAAAAGCACACATGCACATCACAACCCACAGCACCAAGCATCACACATAGTACATACATCTATTTCTCACTAAGACTTAGCCACAAACCTAAAATACCAGTCACAGGAGACTCTGTTGTGAGACACACAGATGTGCCCTGACCAGGCTAGACAAGGGAAAAGTCACACTAAGTTCCTTGTCAGGTGCTAGAATCCACCATATCACACACGCACTCAAGTCTCATAACAACTTGTACTGTTATGACTCTGTTGTAGTCCGTGTTGGTGTGAATGACTTGAGATGTACCTCTCTGGACTATATGAAGAGAGACATGATTGATTGAGCTCAATGAATATGTGTCTCAGGCAGGTGTGCCCCTAGCCTTAAGCAGAATCCTGCCATCACCCAGAATGATGCCTCAGTACAAACAGAAAATGATTGACTTTACCAATTGGCTTAGTTTCTGGTGTCATTCCAAGGGGACCAGTACCTGACAGCCTGGGAGGACATGATTGACAGACCACGATGCTTTGCTAGAGATGGCCTTCATCTGTCTCCTCTGGGCTTCAGACTTCGGGCAAATGCTCTTGCCTCCCGCATAGTGCCTTTTTAGGCAAAGTCATGAACACAAAATTACCAACATGAAAAATTCTTCTAAATTAAATTTATAGGTCATGCTGCTAAATGCTAGGAGTCTTAGCATAAAACTGCACTCATTGCAAGCATTCCTTACCCTGGAGGATGCTGATATTTGTGCAGTCACTGAAATATGGTTCAAAGCTATAGAGGGCACACCAGCCTTACCAGGTTACTCATCCTACCATACTTTCAGACCTCAAAAGAGGTGGAGTTTCATCATTTATCAAAGGCATACATACCTCCAGGCTGGTCAAATGGTATCCCACATAGGAGACACTCCAAGTGCAGTTAACTGTTGACAAAACACCTATTCAAATCATAGCTAGCTACAGACCCCCAACCATGACTCAGAACACCCACTCCACCTATTTGGACTTACTTGAGTCCATCATGGTTCAACTCTCTTCCCTGATCCTGGGTGACTTTAACTACCCAACCATAGAGTGGAAGACCTATTCTAGCCCAAACATGAACACCCAGAGATTCCTCGACTTCATCAATGCCAATGTATTGGATCAGCTGGTAGAAACCCCTATGAGAGGTGAAAATATCCTGGACCTGGTCCTAACCAACATGAGTATCTGTAAATCAAACTCCACTCACATAACCTGCACACAAGGCCTTAACCTGGTCGGTGACATTAACAGAACTTGTTGGCAGAATAGATTTGTCTCCCAAAGACTCCCCTATGTGTGGAATAGACTCCCTCTCCATGTCATGCAGAGTACCTCTCTAGCCATCTTTAAGAGGAACCTGGATGACTGGATGGGAAACAGAAAATACACCCCTGGGATCCTACCTGTGTCCCTACTGGACAGGGGAAACAGGTGCTGACTTTGAGGGGACATGGGTCAACTTCTGGACTAGGCTTATAAGGGCCTCTGGGCCAATAACCTAGCATCATCCTATGAACCTATAAAAAATGCATGCACAGACAAGTCCTCAACTGCCCACTAAGCAATAATCTTCTATCTGCATCTTAACATGGCTTCCGACCTAAACACAGTACAGCCACTGCCCTTATTAATTTTACAAACTCAGTCAACCAGATTAGAAATGACAACCAGCTCATATTGTCTGTCTTTTTCGATATGTCTAAGGCCTTTGATACAGTATCCCACCAAAAGCTATTAATGAGCTATCTTCCTTAAACCTAACCCAGCCAGCCCTCTTCTGGTTTCTCAGCTACTTAGCTTACCATCAACAGGCAGTTAAGTGGCAAAATGAACTCTCCATCCTATTACTGGTCTCAGTGGAAGTATCCCAAGGCTTAATTCTCAGTCTATTGCTCTTCACCATATTCACTAACAGGCTCAGCACTGCCACCCAGCATGCAACCATCCGCAGACGACTCCACCCTCATATGTTCATCTCTCTCCCTACCGGAACTCCTACAAACAACCCAAAAATCTTTCCAAGATGTTGAAAAATACCTCTCAGACTCTCAACTTATACTCGGTCCAAATAAAACAAAGCTTAAGCTCTTCACTAATAGCAAAGTTCCTGATAACTCTCCCCCTTCACCATCTACTCAGCCAATAATACTAAAATTGAACCTGACCAGCACACCAAACACCTTGGTGCCACAAATGACAGCAATCTAAAATTTGACAAACACATCGGTTTAAGTATAAAAAAGGTCCACATTAAGACAGGCTCACTATACAGAGTGAAGCCCTACCTAACTGAGGCTACTAGACATTCTCTAACTAGGACTCATCTGCTCTCTATCCTTCCTAATGCCTCACCAATATTCACTAATCTCAGAAAATCAGATTTAAACAAACTGGAGTCCTGCTATAACAAAATCACAGGATTTGCTAGTAACCTGCCTTAAGACCAAATCACTGCACAGCACTTAATAAACTAAATTGGATTGAGCTACCCAATCTCCTATCCCTCAACCAACTAACTTTCATTCATTCCACCTTCCACCATCCATACAACTGTCCAGCACACAAGAGCTTAGTACAAACCTACTCAAATGGCAGGCCATTAAGATCCTCCAACAAACTACTACTCAACGTAACTATATCTAATAATTGTTATGGTAACTCTCTATACTCCCACCAAATATCTAAGTCCTAGAATTCCATGCCTCAAACAATACTAAACTCTAGCAACAAATTCAAATTTAAGCTACTATTTAAGCAACACCGAACCAAAAACTGGTTTTGCTCCTGCAATAATCCAGGCTGATCATTCTGTCTTTCCTTTTTCTTAGAATCAAACTATCTCTTCTCTTTCTAAATTCTAACATCCATACTAGCCCTTCTGTCATGGAATTCTAATTTCTCTCTCCCTATCTCAAGCTCACCACTGCTCCTATTTTTATCTACCTATCTCAAGCTTCCTATATATTCCCTCTTTCTTGTACTTCACTTCAATATTGCTTTAGCTATCACTGTTTAGAACAAGTAACACTAGCATAGCAACAGTCAGACATATTCTTGTTCATGTACCATACATACATCTCACAAATATTTTCCACCAAAACCATTATATTGATCTACTGATCATTCATTTCTCTATGATGGCACAAGCTATTTTATGCATTTATTTGTTAGCTTTCTTCTTTTCCACTTTATATTACTCTCAGTTGTTATTGTTTATGTATAAACTATTTATTACCTATATTTATCAAAGTTATGTATTCTTGATTGTTATCAATTTCTTGTATTATTTGTAATTTGTTTTTGTAATGGAGCTTTTCTCCCCAGGCTCCACTGAAAAAGGACTACTGGCCCAGTTATAGGATCATAGGATGGTACTAGGCTACTGGCCCTGAAGCCCTTACAAGCCTAGCCAAGAAATTAGCCCATGTTCCGACAAGTCAACTCCCGATGTCTCTGTACAGCAGGGACACAGGGAATCCCAGGGGTATACTTACTGTTCCCATTCCAGTTATCCAGGCTGCGCTTAAAAAGGGTTAATCAAGTACTCTGCTTGACATGCAGAGGGAGTCTATTACACAGAAGGGGGAGTCTCTGGAACACAAATCTATTCCACTTCCACCAACAAGTCATACTGAAGTCACAGACCAGCTTGAGGATTTTTAGATAACTTGTTACTAGCCTCTTTTTAGGAGAGACCCAAGGTAGTATTTATATTACCAGAAGAAATTTGACATTGGAAATTCTTCTTTATATCCAAATAAGCAAGGTAATTCTAAAACAAATCCTCGGTTTACTATAATACTGAAACCTTTGCCATGCAACACATATATGACCATTGCTTTTTGATTTCTCCTTCTTTCTTACAGTTAACACCTTCCAATAGTTTTTTTAAATTAAAAAGGATTGTGTAAAGAAATATTGGTTTGTCCCCCACTATTCCAATAACATCCTATCTACCCTTCATGAATTTCTAGTTTTCCTTCACAATGCTCTTAATATCACCTGATAATTCACTGGAGGCCACTCTTCCTGCCCTTTCAAAAGGTTTTTTTTTCACTTGAGTTGGGGATGTTATTGTTCTGATTCTTCCCTTCCACTAAGAATGGTTTGAATTTCCTGCTCCATCCAGTGGTGACCTCATAAATAGCTTCCTGAATCATTTTATCTGGATATCACCTTTCCATAAACATCAATTTAAGAGTACACATCTCCCCTTCCCATTCACTAAAACAAGACATTATCCTGGCCACTCTTATACATTCACCCCTAGCTAGGTTCTTCTTAAATGAAAATGGGTATAAACTAGTATAGTCCAAATAGGAATTACTAAAAGTGGGTTTCCTGAATATTTTAGGTTTAAATCCCTCTTCAGTTCTTTCCACTTGGACATCCACATAATTCATAACATTTCGATTAAAAGTTTATGTAATTTTTTTTAAATAAATGGTCTTATGTAGAAAATCATAAATTCATTAATCTTATTGTCAGGACCCATCCATAAAATAAAAATATCTCCTAAAAATCTCAAGTATAGTTTAACAAACTTAAAATATTGTGATTGAAAGATTCCGCTTTTTTTCCAAAGCCAAAAGTACAACATTGGCATAAATGAGATCACACATTGTCCCTATTGGCTACCATTTGAATTGTTTGAAAATCTCGCCATCAAAAAATATAAAATTGATTTTAACACAATATCAGCAAAATCCAATAAAATCCTGATATCTTATGCTGTTAAGTCACATTGGATCAATGTATCTAGAAATAGAGATAATCCTTCTTCTATTGAAATAGAATTTTGAAAGATCTAATCCTTCTTCTATTGAAATAGAATTTTGAAAGATCTACTACATCACTAGTTAAAAATGCTACCATGGGGTCCCAGTGTTCAGGCATTAACTTCCTCAAAAAATCTCACAAATCCTTAAGTATGTGTGTCTCCTGTTCATAAAGGGGTTTTAATGTTTTATCATTTGTAAATATCAAACGTGTGGGTCTTGGAACCACCAGCAGCCACAGCTGGTCTATATGCGGGTTGAACTATGTCCTTGTGGACTTTGGGAATCTCAAATATTATAAGTATATATGGCTTTTCTACTTTTAGAAAAATTATAAACATCCAAAGTTATTTTATCTCCCCTAAATAATTCTTCCTAATATAAATCAATTTATCTATGTGCTAAGTTAACTTCATTTCTTGAAATTATAGTATAAGATTCAATATTATGTAAAATACTGGACATAGTACTTATATAATCAATATGATTATAAATCACTACCCTCGCCCTTATCAGGTTTCATTATTTTAATTTTTCTATTCATTGCCAAAAGCCCCCAATACTTCATTCTCCTTCTGACTAAGATTATATATTTTTATTTTATCATTATTATCATATAGCCTATAAATATAATCAACAATTGCTTTTTCAAATGCAAACAATATGGGGTGTAGGGGGGATTAAAAACACCTTTTCTCTCTAATCTGTTCAGTTAAGTCTTACCGTTGGGTTTTTAGCAAAAAATAATGCAAAACATAATTTCCTAACATATAGTTTGAATTCCAATATTGTGTCAAATATTCTAGCTGGAATACATTTAAAACCTTTTTGAGGAATGTCAAATATTCTTGAGAAATAGTTAAATGACTATATTTAAAAATATTAAAACTGTTTCTTGTTAAAAGAATCCCCCTTGGCTGCATGCTATACTATTGCTCAAAACCATCATTCTGTTTCTGTCGTTGTAACCTCTGTTGGTGCTCCTTTTCCTTCTGTTCCCTGGAGATGGATAATATTTCTTTGTAAACACTCTGTTTGACCCAGTATCCCGTATCACTACCTATTGATTCTCTATTTGCTTCCATCTCCAAAGGGGTGGAAAATCTTGAACATTTTCTTCTTGTTCCTCAACATCTGAGGGATATCTTGCATCATTCTTCCTTTGATAACTTCTATTATCCATGACCCCTACATGTGTCTCATTTTCACCCAGGATTTCAGTATTATTATACACAGAATTATAATTTACATTAGGTTCTAGGTATGCTGCCTTATTCTTATACTGCTCAATGTCCCTTATTAGGTTTTACACTTTCTTTCAAAATTATCATCACATTTCTTATTTACTCTAGAAAACGCATTAAAAAAACTTTGAACTATGTCATTCAAACAGTAAGTTAGTTTGTATCGACTCATTTAATCTATTGAATCAACTCATTTAATCTATAAACTTCTACCATTAGTTGATTAATCACTTTAAATTCCATTTAATAATCAACTCCATTAATTTAAAGCTGTGTTGATCAAATATCTTTTAAAAATTCTAGAAACATAGGGTCCAAGTTGTTTAGACCATTAGGAAACTTAAAAAACTAACCCCTGGGATATTATTCTTTTGTGAAGACATTCTTTCAAATACAAATTATCTACTTGCATCCCCTTAATTTTGTGTTTCTTTTCAAAATCATTTCTTAAATCTCTTAGGTTAGAAACATTAGACAAGCCAGTATAAACTCAGTAAGGGAATTAATGAGGGCATTCTGATGAAGTCCCCCCAAGTGGGATGAAAGTGCTTAATCTCTGTGATCTTTGTATTATGTTGTTTTATTTTAAGTACATTAAAGAATTTTCAGTGGACTGCAGACTGTCTGTGGTCATTTTCACTCCAGGTTGGTTCCGAGTAACAGATAATACAATAGTCTATATAGTCAAGATGAAAAGCAGTGAGCAGACATCAAAATAATCTTTCAGATATAATAATAATAACACCAAACTGCGACAACTAATGTAAACAAAGAACTGCACTAATAAAACAACAAACGTGTTTTTTATAAACTAAAAGAAAGACACTCAAATGCAAAACTGATGCTAAGCACTTTCATTCTTTGATGATATCTAGAACTTCTTCAGAACTATTCTTTCAGATATCTTAGTGAAATCAGTGTGTATGAGGGAGTGATTCAAAATAATTCAGGTTATCAGTTGTGAAGAAAAGTAATACAATTATTACGGGCGGCAGTAATATGGTGTTATGAAACAGAGACAACAAAATATGAACTGTTCAAATTATAGAAAGTATCTGAAAGCAGTTTTGTTGAAACAATACAGAGAAGATAGATTATAAAAAAGATCAAGGGCTCTACGACTTTGATTTTGCTCTACTGTTCAAGAGTCACGTTATGTTTCCCCTTTCTGCATTAGACAAACACTGTTGTTTTGTCACCATACACACTGAAATTATAATGCGAATTATAATGTAAGGAAGTTGCAAATCACAGAATGCTTTGATAAGTAATGCTGCTTACTCAAATAACTATTATTAGACTATGTTCAAAAGTGCTTGACTTGATTACTTGAAACATGCTTTAATAATGCTGTTCTAAAAGAGAGTTGTAACGCAACTTATTTTCCTATGATTAAAGGTCGTTCTCTAACTATATTTTATAGTAGTTTTTCTTCTGCCAGTGCAAACAGTAGGGTTAATCACACAATTTATTAAACATATAGGGAACAGTATCCATCTAGCCCCTTTTTCCTATAGTCACTATGCTTTGAAGAAAGGAAATCCGTTATTATTCTGCTCTAAAGCTGAATTTAGCAACTCATAGAGTAATATAAATGGCTGTGAAGATGAAGGAATACAGGTTATGAGGATAATGAAGTATTTTGCTGAACTTTTTCCCTATTGCTGCAGTTATGCTGAAGGAACACATGATAACATTTTTCAAATGTTATGTTGCATTCCTTTGCTTTTTTTCACAGGATCATAATAAAAGGGAAAATGCACATAATAAACTGCTGGTCTGTGCTTCTATGTCAGTGCTGGATGCTGCTATATTTAAAATCTATAAATTAATAAACTGCAGTGAAAGGTCTGTTCTGCTTCTGTCAAATAAATATGACAGATGGCTTTTAGTTAACAAGAGGTGATTCACAACGTGCATACAGGAAGATGATTTAATATAAATAGTCAAGAAGAGTGACAATCTATTTTTTCCTTTTTCCTCCTGACGTATTTCTTGCCTTGTTATATGATAACAGATGAGGAAACAGTACATTTTGAAATGCATCTCTTCATGAATGATGAAAGACATTGTTTCCCATATTAGCAACTGTTCTATTTTTGCACGTTTGAACTGATGCAGTCCCATCCCGTGCCAATTAGTGTTTATTTGCTAATGAGAGATGGGCAGATAAACACCTGACATTATAAGTACTCCTGGAAAAAACTGTCTCATAGTCTTGCTCACAATTTTCCTTCTTGGCACACATACCCTCAGACACATCCACAAACATATATCTCAGTACTTTAAAGGATATATAATACATTTATATATGAATTAAATCTGCAATTTCCTAATCTTTAGAGCTAGGTATTAGTAGCTGACATCCTGGAAAAGCAATAACCAGTGCTGTAAACTAAATACATTTTAAATACTAGGAGCACTGAACTCAAGAGAAATGCTGCCCTGGTTACACACTGACCTGCTAATTGATAAAATAATGATTCAGCTATTTACTTTTGTTACTTTTTAACTTTATGCATTCAACGGCCATTTCACTATCTCAGTCAACAGCATATTATTACTAATCAAGTAAAAAGGTTGTATGTCTCCCTGATGGTGTGCAATCATGTGATTTTAAAGTTCATATATAAAGTAATGTTCATTTCAGTTCTTTATCCAATGGCTAGTGATGTTCTGACTCCTGTTATCATGAAATTATTTATTTTTGTCGTCATTTGCCAGGGAAATCTAACTGGATAAAGTCCATTTTCAGCAGAGGCCCAAGAGAAAAGCTCTAGCAGATACGTTTAATACACTCATGACAAAACAGTTTTTTTAAATACATTAGATAAATAGTTCTTAAAACATATATATATAGGAACAGATGATTTGTTCTGTAGTGGCACTATGCAATGATAAAACAAGTATTTATTCTGTGGTGACATTATATGTGATATTAAATTCCAAGTTTAAAACATTTAGTATGCAAGCAGCTTATGTACAAAATATGTGGATAAGCAAACATTAGATAAAACTTATATGACATTGGTAAGCAGAGGTAACATAGAGATGTTTGGATTAAGTAAATAAAGGTAAGGCATGTGAAACATTAGTCAATAGGTAGGTAGTAGTTAAAGCTAGTAGAAAGACAGTGGGATGGGAAGTAAGAATACTTGGGTATTTACTAATATGGAACATGGCTTTAATAGAATGATGGAGAGTATTTGAAGCAGATGGATAAAGTTGGAAGGTTAGAAAGAAAATGAAATGTAAAGTAGGGATTAAGGTAGGAAGGGAACTGAGGAGGAAGAGTAGAAAGGTGTGTTGTGTAGAAGGGGATGGAGGTTATAAAAGGGTAGAGAGTAGGGGGTTGACAAAGGAAAATAGAGTTACCCATGTGAGGAACATGAGCACAAATACTAAACAGGTGAGCAAAGATTCTTAATGATGTACTTCTAGCAGGGATATCACCTTTGATCCATACAGCCAACTATCAAATTCCTGTAACTGAGATGCCAGTTATTCATTCCTGCATGGGAAATTTGTAGCCGACATAAGAAGCTTTCATTCCACATTCATACCAGTGAGTGGAACCCATTAAATTAAAAACAAGTAACAATGAATCAAAAACATAGGCCAAAAGTAATGTACAAGTATCTAAAACAAACAGATTTTTGCATGGAGGGTCATTACCCCATGGACTCTAAACAGGGGAGCTTTATCCTTCATAATCACTTTATTGACTATGAAACAGCAACTGAATAAAGGCAAGCATACAACACTAAAAAAGTTCCTACTTTACATTGCCAGCACTACTTTGTAAAAAAGCAAAAACAAAACCAAACATCAGTACAACTTTGTATAACACTTCTATGGAAAAATGACTAAACTGACCGTAAATAACTCAAAATATAAAACAAATAGATTCACTTTGAATCTAAGACTCCAACACCAACTAAGTACCGTTCTAACCTAGTAAGGCATTGTAAGTAAAAGAATTCCAAGAAAATGATCTCAGTGAAGCCGCATGGTCCCATATCTCCATACTAATATGGCAGGGTAATCACATTTCATCTGTGGCAGGTGAACCATACCGTACAAGCCAATAAGGGCATATTTTTTTATCAGTGTAAATGAGTAACTCAGATTTTGCTAAGATGAGTGTGGGTGGCAGCCCATCACATGATAAACACATACTATATTTTAAGTAGAAAACTCACTCCATAAGGTAAAAGTATTATCACATAACAGGCTAATGGTGATGAACTGAATACTGGACTATTGCCACTCAAACCATAAACTACTATCTAATGTACTGATGTAGATGAGGCTACAACCATTTCTGGCCATATATGACCATCAAAGATAATAGTTCTGGATAACAACCTGATTTTTAGAAGTAAATATTACTGTTTTGTATAATGTATGATTTCATACAATTTAGACACATGTTGGCATCTGCTTTTAGCTGTTTTTATTTTCAATTCCAAAACCCAACCACTTTTAAAATACCATTAATTAAATGCTTAGTTAATGTCAGTTAACCACTTACTTACAAACTACTACTATTACATTAAATATTGATTGTTGCGGCCCATTGGATCACTCATCCATGGGCAATCACTAGGTTGGTGTAAGAGGTTAGGGAGAAAAAAGTGAAAAAAAATCTCAAACTAGCCATGATGGCTGCTTTTATGTTGAGCCCTCTCAGCTGTGCTTCATTTCTAGTAATGGGATAATGGATGGAGCAGTTGGCCAAGAGGGGGCTGATGACTAACAAAGAGAAGCAAAAACAACAAAAAAAGTTAGATTAAATGAACTAGCATACACACAATTATCCATTGTTGAGTCACCATGAATCTTATGTAATATATTGCAGGAATAGTTGCATTGAATTCCATACATTATCTTTATCATGGTGTGTGGTGCTTCATTGAACAAGCAACATACTGGACATCAACTTTTCAAGCACAACTGCTTGAAATGCATGGTATTCAAAATAAAGCTAACAATAAACTCTTTACTTTTTTTGCAAAGAAGTAACCCACTTGGAACCCCCATGTGGTGGTCTGTGCCTCCAAATACCCCTGCTAATTATATACTGATTCCAAGGTCACATTACTGTAGGGAAAGGGCAAATTTCCTTTGCCCTACTATACCTCAATCTTGTGCAAGAGCAAAGGTGGCACATTGAAGAAAATGATTTTCGAGCAGCTGTGTCAGCCTTTTTTAATATGATTATTGTTATTATTATTATTAGAATGCTTTTTACTGAATTTGGCTTTGTGGCTTTGTCCCTCTGTGGTTCTGTCATGCTTTCGCAAGGCAGCAAATAAAAATGCTGAGCTTCTTGTTGGCAAGGGACACACCCACAAAGACATAACAGAACCACAGAAGGACAGAGTGGGATGCACTGTATGAGAAGCGCATGCACGCGTGTGTACATACACACACACACACACACACACACACACACACACACACACACACACACACACACACACACACACACACACACACACACCACACACACACACACACACACACACACACACACATATTAAAAAAAACACTCATTGGTGGAGGTTCACTGCTGCCAAGATAAAATAAATTTCACAAATACCAAACATTCCTCATTTAATTTGTAGTTTTCTACTCTGGGTAAGTGGTCCCCTTCAGCACATCACTTAGTCTCTGATGGGTAGATGTGTGAGTGTTTGTGTGTGGACATTTCTTTTACTTAGTCATTTCTGCATTTTCATAATCCCAGAGTCATGCTGCATGGTATGACCCTGACCTTGAGTAGCATCTTACCCTCACAAAGAATGATGCCACAATATGAAGACAAGATGATCAATTTCAACAATTGGCTTAAGTACTGGTGTCATTCAAAGGGGATCCAATGCCTGTCAGCTTGGGATGATATGCTTGACAAGCCATGATGCTTCGCTAGGGACGGCTTGCACCTGTCACCCCTGGGCTTTCGGATATTGGCAAAGGCTCTTGCTACCCCCATAGTGCCTTTTTTAGGCAAGGCTCAAAAGACAAACCCACCTCCATAGGTATCACAAGGGATAAGAAACTAAGAGTAATGCTACTCAACGCCAAAAGTCTAAACCTCAAGATGCATGCACTCGAAACTCTCCTTAGCATGGAGAACATCGATATCTGTGCAGTAACAGAAACCTGGTTCAGGGCTCCCAAGAGTACCCCAGCACTACCAGGTTATACCTCATACCATGCTTTTCGGCCCTAAAACTTGGACTGAACCACAAAAGGAGGGGGAGTATCGATATTCATCAAAGATACCCACACCTCCAGGTTGGTGGCAAAGCACGAAGCATCAGAGACTATCCATGTGCAACTAACAGTGGGTAAAACTGCCTTCCAGTTTATAGCCTGCTACAGACCACCCTCCCAAACCCAGGAACCCCACTCGGCCTTCCTGAGAACACTGGAAAATATGAAGGTCTCTCCAAACACCATTATATTGGGCGACTTCAACTACCCAAACATAGACTGGGAGCATTACTCTAGCTCCAACACCCTAGCCCAAAGGTTCCTAGAATTTATAAACTCAAGTGCTATGGAACAACTTGTTACCACTCCCACAAGAGGGGAAAACATACTGGACCTGATCATCACCAACATGGGGACTCTATGCTCCAGACCAGAAGTGTATCCCTCACTGGTAAGATCAGATCATAAACTAATCTCACTGGATATTCACATCCCGACCCCACCTCCTGCCCAGAAAACCACAGTGAAAAACTTCTCTAAAGCAAATTTCACACTCCTCAAAACTTAGGTGGAATCCTTCAAAGCCCCCGGGCCTGTGGAAAATACGGCCCAGACCACAGAATCCTTTATAAACGCATTCTATGAACACCTTCAGGAATGCATGGATCATTGATCCCAAATAAAACCAAGACCCAATCCTCCAAAGGCAGACGTCCTGTCTGGTGGACCCCAGCCATAAACAAACTATACAATAGAAGGAGGAAGCTACTAAATGACAGAGCAAAATCCCAAAAAGGGAAGGCATCACTGATCAGTATTAGCAAAAAACTACGGGCACACATAAAATTGTCTAAGGCCAGCTTCGAGAGAAAAATTGCACAGGACACTAAGGATAATCACAAGGCTTTCTTTAGTTATGTTAGGAACTTGGGAGGTAATTCCCAGATATGCTCAGAATTAGTCCAAAATGACAAAAAATACACCGAACCCACAGACATTGCCAACATCCTAGCTGACAGGTTCAGCGCAAACTTCTCCCCCCCCCCCCACCAAAAGGGCAAATATCTATCCCAGCAGAGTACTGCCCCCCTGACATCTCAGATGCTCAGGTAAGAGCCGCCCTCTCCAAAGCAAAAAACACAGCATCAATGGGACCAGACGGTGTCCCGGGCTGTGTCCTACATGAACTCCAAGAAGAGCTAAACCCAAACATAAAACTACTGTTCAATCTCAGCCTTACTACAGGATATGTGCCCAAAGAGTGGCGTACAGCAACAGTGGTCCCTCTCCATAAAGGTGGTGCCTCAACGGATCCTGGAAACTATCGCCCCATAAGCCTGACTAGCTTGGTCTGCAAAGCTATGGAAAGGATCATCATGGACCTCATAAATAAAGATATTGGGGACCTACAAACACTGGATCCTACCCAGTTTGGCTTTGTTAATGGCAGATCCTGCCTCTTAAACCTGGTTGATTTCTTTGAAACAGTCACCAAGGCCATTGACAAGGGGAAGGTGGTCCACACAGCCTACCTGGACCTCGCAAAAGCCTTTGATACAATACCCCACCCAGGCATTATAGATAAGCTCACCAGCTTAAATATAAACCCCTATGTCACTAGATGGATTGCAAATTGGTTCAAGGACAGAACCCACATGGCTAGAATTGCTGGAGCCATGTCAGACTCCAAACCAGTTACAAGTGGTGTCCCACAAGGCTCAGTCCTGGGACCTCTCTTGTTCGGTATATATTTCTCGGAGGTACAGGCCAACACGGAAGGACTGTGGCTAACCAAGTTCGCAGATGACTGCAAACTGGGTGCCATAATCGACTCTCCAGCCGACACAAGCATCCTCCGAAAGGGCCTCATAGAAACAGACAACTGGTGCCAGAGCCATGGCCTCAAGCTAAATGCCAAAAAGTGTATAGTCATCCCCTTTGGCAAAAACAAAGTGCCCACAAATTACCACATAGGTGGTAATCCATTAAGTACAGAAGAAGTAATTAGGGACCTGGGGACCCAAGTTGACAGCAATCTCTCATTTGACAACCACGTGGCCAAAGTGGTTAGAAAAACATTTTATATAGCCCACCTAATCATGAAGGGATTCACATCTAGATCAGGGGACGTAATCATGCCTCTTTACTCATCCCTCATCAGGCCCATAATTGAGTACAATGCCCCTTTTGGGATGTACCTTACCAGACACCTGCAGCAACTGGAAAGACCCCAAAAGTACCTCACCAAGAGGATCAAAGGGCTCAAACAGATGCCATATGCTGCCCGGTTAAAGAAACTCCAGCTCTACTCAGTGGCATACCGCCTGTTCAGAGGCGATCTGTGTCTGACGTATAAAGCCATGTTCAACCCGGAATTAATGGACATGCTGCACCTCAGAAAATCCAAATCCCATCGACCTACACACTCGAGAGACTTGAACCTCAGCACTGAAATAAATAGGACATGCTGGAGGGACAGATTCATAACCCAGAGGCTCCCTTCACTCTGGAATAAAATCCCAGTCCAGGTTAGGCAGAGTCCGTCATTGACTCTCTTCAAGAGGAATCTTGATGAGTGGATGGGAGATCATAGGTTTACCCCGGGTATCACTTCTGTGTCACTGTTAGACAGAGGCACAGTATACTAACCTCGAAAAAGGGCATAGCAAAATAAATTTAAAATGGGTGGCGAAAGCTAAACACATTCTGGCTAGGCTTATAAATGCCCTAGGGCAGATAGCCTAGTATGAACCTATGAACCTATGAACCTATGTATTCTACCAAGTAAAAGGAAAGTGGCTGCAAAATAGGTTCATAGGTAGGTACTAGGCTATCAGCCCAGGGGCCTAAGTAAGTCTAGCCAACAAGATTCCCTGGTTTATGCCACCCAAGAAAGTTATTTTCCTGTGCCCCTATCGAGCAGAGCCACAGAAATTATCCCCGGGTTGTATTTCCTATATCCCATCCACTTATCAAGATTTTTCTTGAAGAGTGTTAATGAGGAACTTTGCTTGACATAGATGGGTAGTTTGTTCCAGAGTATGGGAAGTCTCTGGGACAGGAATCTATCCCTCCAGCATGTCCTGTTTATTGTGGTAACAAGATTTAGGTCCCTAGAGCATGTAGCTCAGAGGGATTGGGATTTTTTTAGGTGTAGCAGGTCCAACAGCTCTGGGTTTGACATAGCTTTATATGTTAGGCAGAGATCACCTTGGAGTAGGCGATATGCTATGGAGTAAAGCTGGAGATTTTTGAGATGGTCAGTGTAGGACATCTGTTTGAGGCAAGTAATCCTCTTTGTGCGGTATTTCTGCAGCCTTTCTAGTTGTTGTAGATGTCTTGTGAGGTACATACCAAAAGGGGTGTTGTACTCTATAATGGGTCTAATGAGTGTCGAGTAGAGGGGAATAATGACCTCTTTTTTTCTGGATGAGAACCCTTTTATGATGAGGTGTGCCACGTAGAAGGATTTACTGACTACTGTGGCAATGTGATTATCAAAGGAGAGACTACTGTCCACCTGGGTCCCCAAGTCTCTTATCACACATTCGGCATTAAGTAGAATGCCACCTATGGTGTAGTTTATGGGTGCAGAGTTTTTACCAAAGGGGATGGCAATGCACTTTTTTGCATTGAGCTTGAGGCCATGGCTCTGACACCAGTCATCAGTCTCAGTGAGGCCTTTCTGTAGGATGTCCACATCATTTGGGTACTCAACTATGGCTCCTAATTTGCAGTCATCTGTGAACTTCATTAGCCAAAGGCCTTCTGTATTAGCCTGTACTTCAGAGAAGTAGATACCAAACAGCAGAGGTCCCAGGACTGAACCCTGTGGTACTCCACTTGTCACTGGTTTGAAGTCAGATTTGGTGTCTGCAACTTTTACAGTGTGGATTCTGTCAGTGAGCCAATTGGCAACCCATCTTGTAATGTAGGGATTTATACCTAGTTTAGTGAGTTTAGATATAATTCCAGAATGGGGGATGGTGTTGAAAGCCTTGGCAAGGTCAAGATAGGCTGTGTGAACCACCTTACCCTCGTCTATAGCTTTGGTGACTGCCTCAAATAAGTCAATCAGGTTCAGGAGGCATGATCTGCCTTTCACAAATTCGAACTGGTTGGGGTCCAGGGTTTGGAGGTTACCAATGTCTTTGTTTATGAGTTCCATGGCCTTACAGACCTGGCTGATCAGGCTAACAGAGCGATAGTTCTGGGATCAGTTGTGGCTCCCCCTTTGTTGAGTGGGATAACTATTCCTGTGCATCATTCAGTGGGCACAAAATCTGATGTGAGACTATAATTGAACATGGTGCTTAGGTGGGGAGCCATTTCGTTCTGAAGTTCATGTAAAACGCAGCCTGGGATGTTGTCCGGTCCCATGGATGCTGTGTTTTGGGCTTTAGAGAGTGCAGCTTTTACCTGTGTAGTTGTGATTACAGAGACTCTGCATTCTTCCTATATATATGGGCCCTTTAGGGGTTGGGAGGGGGGTACAGTTAGCACTGAATCTGTCTTCCAGGACGTTGGCAATATCAGTTGGTTCTGTAATTTTCAAGCTGTTGTGCTGTAACTCAAAGCAGATCTGTGTGTTGCCATTGAGGTTCTTGACATAGCAGTAGAATGCTTTGTGGTTGTCCCAAATATCAGTGGCAATTTGTTTTTGTAGCTATCTTTGGAGGATCTTATAAGGGATCTCAGCTTCTTACTGAGGCTGACCAGGGCACTCCTCCACTCATTGGAGTTTACTCTCTTTTGCAACAGTTTCTTCCTTCTATTGTGGAGTTTGTTTATGGCAGGGGACCACCAGATTGGCTTCCTTTTTTGGAGGATAGCATCTTGGTTCTGTTTGGGATAGCACGATCCATGCAATTGTGTAAGTGCTTATAGAGTGCATCTGTGTAGGATTCAGCAGTCGTAACTGTATTGTCCATCTGCATGGTTGTCATGAAGTTCACCACTTCTGTCTTAAAGTTGGTTTTGGACACATTTTTTACCTTGATTTCCTTAATGGGGTAGTGGGGGTGGGATGTGGATATCTAGGGTAATTAGCTTATGGTCGGATCTGACCAACAAGGAGTTGACTTCAGGTGTGGAACATCATGTGGTCACTCATGTTGGTAATGACTAGGTCTAGGATATTGTTGCCCCTGGTGGGGGTGTGGATAAGTTGATTCAGGGCATTGGAATTTATGAACTCCAGAAAGTGTTGAGTGAAGGAGTTGGTACATGAGTAGTTTTCCCAGTTAATGGTGGGGTAGTTGAAATCACCCATTATTAGGTTGTTTGATTGAACCCTAATATTTTCCAGTATATCAAGAAAAGAGGAGTGGGAATCCTGGGGCATGGTGAGGGATCTGTAGCAAGCTACAGTTTGGATTGCAGTTTTGCCTAGAGCTAGTTGCACTTGGATAACCTCACATCCATTATGCTGAGCAACTAGGCTGGAGGTGTGGATATCCTTATGAATATGGACACACCTCCGCCTTTGGTGTTCCGATCAAGGTTAGGTGGCAAAAAGTGTGGTATGAGTTATAGCCTGGCAATGCAGGGGTGCTCTCTGGAGCCTTGAACCAGGTCTCAGTCACTGCACAGATATTGATGTTCTCCATTTTAAGGAGTGCCTCGTGGGAGTGCATTTTGAGATTTAGACTTCTAGCATTGAGTAGCATTACCCTCAGTTTTTGCTTGCCTGTTTCTGTTACAGTGGTGAATTTATCATTTGAACCTTGTCTAAAAAAGGCACTATAGGGGCAGCAAGAGCCTTAGCCAGTATCTGGAATCCCAGGGGTGACAGGTGCAGGCCAGATACTGGATCCCCTTAGAATGACACCAGAAGCTTAGCCAATTGTTGAAGTCAATCATTTTGTCCTTGCACTGTGGTATCATTCTGGGTGATGGCAGGATGCTGCTCAGGGATAGGGTCATACCTGTCTGGGCTACAAGATCAGAGAGCTCTTCCATGTCTCTTTTCATGTAGTCCAGGGAGGAATGTCTCAGGTCATTCACACCAACATAGACAATGACAGAGTCATATTTGTATTTGTTGTGGAGTGACCTGAGTGTGTGGGTTATATGGCAGATCCTGGCACCTCACAGGCAGCTGACAGCAACTTTCTCCTTGTTTAGCCTGTTGAGTGGGACATCAGTGTGCCTGACTATAGAGTCACCTATGACTAGTGTGTTGGGTACATTGTTTTACCTTATGGGCTGTGGTTGAGTGGCAGACTGAGTCTGTGGGCTATGTGTCATTCGGGTTGTGTTGGGGGTGGAGGTTACCTGCGTTTCTGCTTTGGAGGTCTCTGTTGCTTGAGCAGATTATTAATGAGAGCCTCCACGAATGTTTTTGTGTTTATATGTGTGAATTTTGGTGGTGTATGTTTAGTTGGACTATGTGATGAGTGTGGTGTGGTGCAAGTGTTTACCTTCTCCTCTTGACTGTTAAGTTCATTCTTGGTTGGAGAGAGCCTTACCTCCAGTTTGGCCAGATAAGTGCATCTCTCACAGGTTGTGGTGTTGTGTGGTAGGAGGAGAGGGTTGTCTGTGTACATGAGGCAATTGCTACATGGCCTCAAGATGCCCAGATTCATCAAATAGACAGGAGAGAACACTGGGAGCTGATCCTTGGACATGCCTGCATAAAAAACTACTTTCCTCTAGACAAGTGAGGAAAGTGAGTATAAAAGCTGTTTTTTCTCTAAGCAAGTGAGGGAAGTAAATACAAAAACTGTTTTCCTCTAGGTAAAGAGGAAGAAAAAGAAAGAAAGAACAACAAACAGTACTGCTGTGTCTCCTGCCCAGTCGCCTTCTCCTGCTCCTGCCTCGAGGTACCTGCCCCTTATACATAAATACGAGTGGCCGCATAGTACTAGAAACTGAAACAGGAAGAATCCTCTATTGCGGTGCGAACGCACATGCTGGTTCCGGCTCTCAGCCCTATTAAATAACATCCCCAAGGAATAAAGGGTACCTGCCCCTTATACATAAATACGAGTGGCCGCATAGTGCTAGAAACTGAAACAGGAAGAATCCTCTATTGCGGTGCGAACGCACATGCTGGTTCCAGCTCTCAGCCCTATTAAATAACATCCCCAAGGAATAAAGGGTACCTGCCCCTTATACATAAATACGAGTGGCCGCATAGTGCTAGAAACTGAAACAGGAAGAATCCTCTATTGCGGTGTGAACGCACATGCTGGTTCCGGCTCTCAGCCCTATTAAATAACATCCCCAAGGAATAAAGGGTACCTGCCCCTTATACATAAATACGAGTGGCCGCATAGTGGTAGAAACTGAAACAGGAAGAATCCTCTATTGCGGTGCGAATGCACATGCTGGTTCCGGCTCTCAGCCCTATTAAATAACATCCCCAAGGAATAAAGGGTGATAACTATACCCTGGTCATTTTTTTGTTTGGCTTTATACCTCTGGTAAACGCTCCTGGGCAGGCAGCATAACAGTATTTAAACATAGCAAATAGTACTATCCCAGCCAGACTCCATCTAAACCATTACTCCAGTCCTTGCTAGGCAAGTGGGAAACAGCGTGAATAAGAACAAGACAGTAAACCCAAACAGAATCCTTGCCTTTTACTTAAAATCAGGCCATAGAATTAGGTAAAGTGGTCTTTAATGCTCACCTACAGCATAGGATCTCTAAGACCCTGAAAGCTCTTGGTTGGTGTATCCCCGCTCCGCTTCGCCCTCGCTTCGCTCGGGCTCGCTTCGCTCCCCTCCCTGCCCCCTTATCCCACCCGCCCCCACTATCTCTACTTTTATTAGACTAAAAACCACACCCCTCTTAGCTCTAAGCCAATCGCCCACACCCAATCATCTAACCTATCTCCTCCCACAACTCCATCCAATAGCCACTATTGCACTACCACTTCCAGGTCCTACACACCCTGTTAGATTAATCCTACACTACAAAATGGGTAAAGTAGTGAATCTTGTTATTCCATTACTATTGCCACTTTTAATCACTCTTTACTACTTATCGAGGTACGAAGTCTAAAAACTCAAGGGATCCCACTACCCAAAGGACCAAACCTGCAATCTCTTACATCATCTCTCGAAAGAGACCTCTTCTGTTTACTACTCCATAGAAACCCTAAGCAAAAAAAGCCTACATCTTACCCAACCATTCACAAAGGCAACAACATCTAAACGTGGACTAAAGGTACTATATAAGCTCCAAAGACTCCTACACCATTTGAAGAAATGTATCACTAAAGATGGTGATATACATCCGAACCCAGGTCCATCCACTCATCCTGACTCAGTCTCTTCAATATCAGCCCAAAGATCAGCTAGCTCCCTCCTTATCTTCCATCTTAATCTAAGAAGCCTAAACAACAAGGTTCATAATCTTCATGCCTTGTTAGCCATACATCTCCCCGACATTATGTGTCTAACAGAATCCTGGCTCAAACCAGTCACAAAGGATGAAGAGATCCTCCCACCTGGGTATAATATTCTCAGGATAGATTGGGGAAAAAAAAGGGGTGGGGGCATAGCTGTCATGTATAAAAGTACCCTTAATATCATCTTGAATCCTATTCAACCACCTAAGGTAGCTAAAGCAGAGTTAATTGCCCTTAAAATATGCTTAAATAACCTAAAAAGTATTAATCTTATTGTAATTTACATTCCACCAGGGAATAATTTAGAAACTATGGAGATAATACTAAATTGGTTAGCCTCAAACTAGCCTCAGGAGACCATTGTACTAGGGGATGTTAATATTGACTGGACCCAATGCTCCGCACAGACCAACCCCATGTCCATTAATCTACATGGCTTCTCCCAAAATATTGTCTCCCCTACAAGAATAGGAACTGCTCTCCAAAAAGAAAGTACAATTGATTGGATTCTTACTAATAAAGAAGCTCATAAATATACTACTGGGACCCTCCCGAATGATCTTAGTGATCACCACGTCACCTACATAATAAAAAACAAATTTACCAGCATAAACCCCCCTTTATATAGACTTGTCAGAAATAAGAAGAAATTTGTTCCAGCACTATTCCTAACTGAACTTAGATCCTGTAACTGGTCCAAGCTAAAAACCCTGCCCCTTGATGAGAGTGTGACATTTTTTACTGACACATTCCTCAACATTCTTGACTCCCACGCACCTAACAGACGCATCCGTACCAAGACTCGGATAGCACCATGGCTAACTAGAGAAACCAAATCCAAAATCAAACTTAGAGATCAGGCCTGGGACAAATGGCGAACTACTAAGGCACCTCAAGATCGCATTAAATTCCAGCAACTTAGAAATGCAACGAAAAAAGACTCCACCCTAGATAAAAAGAACTATTTCTGTCACCTCCAAGATAAGCACCAGAACAATCCAAAGAAGTTTTGGGCAGGCTTAAACAACCTCCTCCACTCAGGGAAAGTGTCTACTCCCACCCCAGAAACACTTATTGGTAAAAACCCAGAAGAGGTCGCCAATACTTTTAACTCCTTTTTCACTGAGACCATTCAGACCCTGGCTAATCAACTTCCCCATCCTTCCTCCCCCCCAACTAAGGTTAATGATGAATCTCTACCCTTCTTTACTCTCCAGCCAGCTTCCACCTCCTATATTAGATCTCTACTGAAGAAACTTAAACCAACCACCCTGTCGGCCAACCGACTCCCAGCTGAATACCTACACATAGCAGCAGATGCCATAGCCCATCCCATCTCAATTCTAATTAACCGAACTATAACTGAGGCCACTATCCCCTCCATTTGGAAGGTAGCCCATGTCATCCCACTTCATAAGGGTGGCTCCTCCACTGACCCATCAAATTATAGACCTATAGCAATACTGTCGCCAATAGCCAAAATCTTGGAAAGATGTGTTCATAAACAACTCCTTAACCATCTCACCCTAAATAATCTACTGTCCAAATCTCGGCACGGTTTCAGACCCCACCATAGTACGACCACCGCCCTCCTCTCTTTTACTGACTCAATCAATAAAAACCGCAATAACAAAAAAATTTCCTCAGCCCTCTTTCTTGACTTGTCAAAAGCCTTTGACATGGTCAATCACCAACTACTGCTACACACTCTTGAAACCTTACACCTTGATTATCCGGCCCTTAACTGGTTCAAAGCTTACCTCTCTGGAAGACAACAGGCAGTTCGATGGGAAAATAAGCTCTCTCAACTGTTGCCGAATACCATAGGGGTCCCCCAAGGCTCCATACTTGGTCCTCTTCTCTTCTCTGTATTCATAAATGACCTTCACTCAGTCATTCCTAAGGCCACCTGCATCCAGTATGCAGATGACTCCACATTGATCTGCTCAGATATCTCCCTCCCTGACCTACAAGTAACAACCCAAAACTGTTTTGCTATAGTTGAAAAGTGGCTCTCGGAACGGAAACTCATTCTAAATCCAAAAAAAACAAAGTTACTAGTATTTTTTCCCACCTCAGTTAGTCCATCAGTCCAACTTACACCCCAATCCAATAATAGTCCCTTCCTTGTTCAATCTATTAATGGTACCATGATTGAGCCTGTTGCCAACACTAAACTATTAGGAGTCACTATTGATAGTAGGCTTAGATTTGATATGCATATCAGTCAAACCATAAAGACTGTAAATAAGAAACTTGGATCCTTGTATAGAATTAAAAACTTTCTAACCCCTACTGCCAAACTAACTATCTCTCGCACGTATTTACTTTCCACTTTATTGTATGCCTCTCCTGTGCTCTCATTCCTTAACAATAGTGAGATCAATAAACTCTCTGCTACCTACAATCACATCGCCAGATTTGTAGCAGGAGGTCCTTACAGAACTCATCACTGCCTTAACCTAAGGAAACTTGACTGGCTAGAACTACCCAATCTTCTCAAACTAAACCAACTCACTGAAGCGTTTAAAATTATTAAGCAACCGGATAAAACCCCCTCCTTGCATAATCTTCTGATTCCATACTCTAATCTTAGCTGTCTTCGCTCCTCACATAGAGTCCTGGTCCAAACCATCAAATCCAACAACTCTGCTGGAGAAGCCCTTTTTGCCAACTCTATAGGAAAAGTCTGGAATTCCCTCCCCAATAACTTAAGACTTATTACATCCCAATGTCTATTCAAAAATAATCTTAAACAATTTTTTAAAAAAACATTGGCTGTGCCCATGTAATAACCCAGACTAGTTCTCTCTGACACTCAACTAGTAGCATTCTCCACCTGTATTACTAGGTGTTTTTTTTCTTTTTCTTAGTCTAAAGAATTTGTAAACTCACACCCACTAAATTCCACCGCCACTGGTACTTATGAAGTCAAGCTCCCCATTGCCTGACTTGACTCTACAAGGGATGGGTAATAGTAACCTAGAATATCAGCTACACTGTATTTTGAACTGTTATCTATTCACATGGTAGCCAAGTGTATCTAAAACAATTGTGAAGTATTTTTGGTGTATCTGTAATTTGTTTATTTGCATTAGGAAGTGTATTTATCTGTATGTAAATGAATGTGTAACTTTTTCCTCTGTGGAGCTTTTCTCCCCGGGCCTCCGCTGAAAATGGACATGTATCCAGTCGGACCATCCCGGTCAACAAATGTAAAATAAATAAATAAATAAAATAGGTTGAGTGCTGTAGTAATTTGTAGCTTATTTAGTGCTAACAACAAGTTCTTAACAAGTGCTGAGCACGAATAAGCAAATTCAAGTGCTAAAACTAAGAATCTGCACCTATATCTTGTGGTAGAAAGTTAAAAGAGATGGAAAAACTGCCTAAACAGCCAATAAACTACAATTTCTGGGCCAGAAACCACTCTTGTGGTAGATAGGCTACCTAGTGCTTACTACTCCCACTGATAAGCTAGAAGGCTTCCCTCCAACACAGAAAGGCTTTGGGGGCTCAGAAGCTTACAAACAGTCCTGGATACAGCAAATCTGTATCTGGACTAGACTAGTTACAGAAAAGGTGGGAAACAACGCAAACACAGGCTTTTAAACTAGAAAGTTGAAAGAGATGGAAAAAATGCGCAAACGGCCAATAAACTTCAATTTCTGGGCCAGAAACCACTCTTGTGGTAGAAAGGCTACCTAGTGCTTACCAATTCCACTGATAAACTAGAAGGCTTCCCTCCAACAGAGAAAGGCTTTGGGGGCTCAGAAGCTTACAAACAGTCCTGGTTACAGCAAATCTTTATCTGGACTAGACTAGTTGCAGGAAAGGCAGGAAACAAACTTAGAAATGTTTTTGTATGTTTGTTTTTGGATAGTGGAAAGGGAAAAAGGAGAAACAGAAGATAATTCAAAATTAAGGACCTAAGTGGCTTGCCCTTCACAAATGTTCTCTCTATATTAGGTAGAGTGAGCTAGTGACACTAGACTGGAATAAATCTGGGATAGAACTGAACAGATGGGACTGGTAGGAGTGTCTGATATCAAAATATGATCTCACTGTACTCGGTTGAGTGAGCAAATGAGATAGACCCAGGAGGAGTGTTCAAATACAAATTGTACAGGAGGGGCAGGCAATTTCAAAGCCACCAAGATTAATACCAAAACAAGAACAGGGAGGGTGGGCAGGAAACTAACTGTAGAGACAGAGAGAGACCACAGTATTCTATGAAACAATTAAATGGAAAAATAAATACCTACAGAGAGACACAGACACAATATTCAATAAAACAATTAAATAGAAAAATGAAATGCAGTACAATGTTTAACACTGCAAGTCTGTACTCAGCTAGTAAATGCAGTTGATTGTATGTATGTAGCAGAAGGCAAACAGCTGAGGTATTTAGCAGTAATAAATAATGCCATGAAACACACAATTTCACTGAATGAAACACACAATTTCACTGAGTGAAACACACAGTTTCACTGAACAGAACACACTTTAGTTAAACAGAGCCTAATGGAATATAATTTTTTGATGTTGCAAAATGAAGGTACTTGGACTTTACTAGAAAGACCTTATTTATCTGCCACATTTGGCAACATTGGGAGCAACTTATAGAAATATAGCAATGACATGGATGCCCCCCAAAAAGGAGTACTCGTGCAGGTCTTGCCGTATTTTAACACCTATCATCAAACAAACAAATATAATCCGATTAACTGTTTTTCAACTGGCAATAACCTCCCCAGAAAAAAAGTCAAGGCATCCCTCGACACATTAGTACCTCAAGTGACAGAGTATATATTCTGGCAATATTAAGAACAAACTCTTCCTGTCAAGGAGCGCATTGCAGCTAAATTTGCTTAGGATTAAGTCTTCATCGAAAGGAGATTTACCAGGTGTACAGTTAATGTCAGCTTTTCATTGATACAGAATAAGAGGAAGCACCAAACAAGGCTCGCCATGTTGACTCTGAGGAAAACTATGGGTTAATCGTGGCCATCACGTATGAGTCAGTTCAACTGAGTGACAGCTTATGCCATTTTATAGTCATACACTGGGAAAACTTTTAAACCCTCAAATACAAGGCTCATCAGATACTTTGTGGTCTCTGCCAAATGAGAAAATTATGTCAAGTCAACGACAGTAGTGCACCAGCTAAGAGGCACCAAATGTGAACAAGCTGATGTAAATAAACAGGTATTGAACAAGCTAATGTAAATAAACAGGAATCAATACATGATCCCTGGTCCTTCAGCAGTGGTGCAAGGATGCTCCACCTCTGTGATGGGTGTTAGTTCACTGCTCCCTAAAATGAAGCATGCATTCATGCTGCAAACTACCCTAATCCTGAATTGTATAACTACCAGATTACAGATCAATTGATAATGCAACAATAGCAGTAACAAATAATCTATCCCAGTATATGATTCACCCTTAGGAATGTAAACATGCTCTCTACAAAATTATCAGACTCTTTCACTTGCAATCAAGCTAGGCCTGAAGAAAGCAAAATCTTAAACAGCTTTTTAAAGCAAACAAATTCTCTTTCACTAGTTTATGAAACTTCCCAAGGGTTCTTTGGGCTTTTGATCTCTTTGGAGAAAGTGTCTGTTTAGCATTACCCAAGCTGAGGACATTGTGTCTTCCCTCAATTGTAAAGTTGCACTGCGATCCAACTACTCAGTAACCAGCTTTCTGTCAGATACCACGGAATACCAACTTCTTTAGAATCCAGCATTTGTACTCTATCTGAACAGTGGGTGGGAACAGTTTTCCAAGGCTGTTCCTGCCAGCCAGTAAAAGCAAAAATACTGTAGACCACGAAAGGAGTTGGTACTAGTCTTGTCTGCATGACTTCCCAGAGTAGCATAACACTGTTGCAGTTTTTACAAGCCTGTATCAGTTTTTGTGGTAATGATTTAAGATGCCATGCTTGCTGGGAACTCCATGGCGCATGATCTTTACTGGCTGGTAAGTGGTTCACAGTCTCTATCTTCCCTTGCAAGGGTGGTGCCTGCTCCTGCATGGAGGCAGGGAGTGGTGATGTTCCTCTAAACCTTTCATAACCCTATTAAAAATGTGACACATATACTATCCCGAGCTGCTAAGTCACATAAGTGCAATAATGTTTCTTAGACTTTCAGCAATTATATTTTATATCATGAACAAAGTTAAACTATGGCAAATAAAGTTCTTTCAAGCCAGTACAGATGTTTCAAGTGTTATCTCGGGGGGTGACTAAAATGGCCATCTGAATACAGCACAAATTTTAAGCTCTGTAAAACTACTTATTTAGACAGAAATTACACCATAAACTATGAATAATTTTCACAAGATTTTATTTATAACTGCTTTTACTTTAAGACTATAAACATTGGTGACTTTATTTAAAAAAAAAATTGTGTCATATTATCCCAGACATATTCTGAAGAAACATGGACAGTTCTAAGCCTTTGCAAAGAGCTGCAACTGGTAACTTCCACTTTATAGGCATTATCCTTAAAAATAGATGACTTTCAATAAAACCTGGAAAACTTAAGAGAAAACCATTCAAAACAAACTAAAGTCTTCAAGGAATTATTTCAATAGCATCAAAACAAACTACTGGATATAGAGACGGCTTTAACAGACATAGATAGGTGACTTAAGGGAAATGAATTACACAGTGATTTTCTCCTTAAACAAAACACTTGGTTGCAGAATAAGATAGAGGATCTCGAAAATTAGCAAAGTAGATGTAATATAAGAATGTTTGGACTACCAGAAAAAAATTGAAGGTGAGAACATTATTTCTTTTCTGAATTCCTGGATCCCTAAAATATTAGATTTACAAGAAAGTTTTTCCTATAGAAGAGAGAGAGCACATAGAGCAATTGGTAAGCCAGAGCTTACTTCCTTCAAAGCCTCACTTAAGTGTCATGTTTAATCATATCATCACCTCAGGCTTCATGCCCACTGAGTGGCGCACAGCTACAGTTATCCCACTCCACAAGGGGAATCCACCTTGGATCCTGGGAACTACAACCCCATCAGTCTGACGAGCCTGATCTGCAAGGCCATGGAATGTATTATCATGGAACTTATAAACAAAGACATTGGCAACCTTAAAACACTGGACCCCACCCAGTTTGGGTCCGTGAAGGGCCAATCTTGTCTCCTGAACCTGAATGACTTCTTCAAATCAGTCTCCAGAGCCATGGACGAGGGTAAGGTAGTCCACACAGCCTATCTGGACCTTGCCAAGGCCTTTGACACCATCCCCCACTGTGGAATTATAGATAAACTTACTAAGCTGGGCATTAATCCCTACGTCATTTCATGGGTTGCCAACTGGCTTACTGACAGAACCCACACTGTAAAAGTAGCTGACTCCAAATCCAGCTCCAGACAAGTGACAAGTGGAGTACCTCAGGGTTCAGTCCTGGGACCTCTCTTGTTTGGCATCTACTTCTCTGACGTACAGGCCAACACTAAGGGACTCTGGCTAACAAAGTTCAGAGACGACTGCAAACTGGGAGCCATTATTGAATCCCCAAATGATGTGGATACTCTACAAAAGGGCCTTACAGAAACAGATGCTTGGTGCCAAAGCCATGGGCTCAAGCTCAATGCCAAGAAATGTACAGTTATCCCCTTTGTGAAACAACATGCACCCATGAATTACCACACAGGTGGCAGTACACTAAACACCGAAAGTGTGATAAGAGACTTAGGGACACAGGTGGACAGTGGTCTCACCTTCAATAACCACATCGCCACAACAGTCAGGAAATCCTTCTGTGTGGCACACCTCATCACTAAGGGCTTTTCATCCAGAAAAAGGAGGTCATTGTCCCACTGTACTTATTAGACCCATTATAGAATACAACTCCCCATTTGGTATGTACCTCTCAAGACATATACAACAATTGGAGAGGCCACAGAAATATCTCACTAAAAGAATCACAGGCCTAAAGCAGATGTCCTATGCTGACTGCCTTAAAAAACTCCATCTATACTCTGTCGCATATCGTCTACTCCGAGGCGATCTTAACATACGAGGCCATGTCAAACCCAGAGCTGTTGGACATGCTACACTTAAAGAAATCCCAATCCCTCAGAGCCACATGCTCCAGAGATCTAAACCTTATCATCACAATAACCAAAACATGCTGGAGGGATAGGTTCCTGACCCAGAGAATCCCCAGACTCTGGAATAGACTGTCCATACATGTCAAGCAAAGCACCTCTTTGGCCCTCTTCAAAAGGAACCTTGATGATTGGATGGGAGAAAGGAAATTCACCCCAGGGATCACGTCAGTCACCCTGCTAGACAGGGGTCCAGGGAAGTAAATTGTGTGGGAAGAAATAGCCAGGGAATTGTTATGGCTAGACTTGTATAGGCCCTAGGGCTGATAGCCTAGTACCAACCTATGAACCTATGAACCTATGAACCTATGAACAAGAACCATTGTTGTTAAATTCCTTTCCTATATAGGTAAGAAACTTGTATTAAAAACTGCATGGAGAAAAGCCCCTTTAAAAGTCAACCAAAGTTACATCAAGTTCAACAATGATTATTCAGCTAAAGTTTTAGACATGAGAAAACAAATGCTAGCCACTTGTAAAACTTTTAAAGCAAAATAACTTCAAGGCTCAAATAATGTACCCACCAAGAATTAAAATGCATCTCTCTAATGCAGTAGTGTCCAACCCGCGGCCCACGGGCCACATCCGGCCCTCAGAGCTCTTCCATGCGGCCTGCGACCCTTTAAGTTAAAATTGTAATTTTTTCCTGTTTTTTTTTCATGCCTGCGTCCTTTAGGTGGTGTGCGCATGCGCCAAAAGCACCCTTCCTTTTTTCGCGCAGATAGATGCATTCACAGCAAAAAAGAGGTGAAGGAAGAGGAGTTGACAATCGTGCTGAAGAAAAGTTGAGAGAGGCTGAGGTACCACATCACTATTTGTAGTAAAGAAGTAATACTGGTGAAGTGCTCGTACATTTCAGTTTTTTTAAATAATGTACTACTAAAGGCCGAGGTACCAGATCACTATTTGTAATAAGAAGTAATACTGGTTAAGTGCTGGTGGACTTGTGATCCTTACCTAGTCTGATCTGCAGGTAAGCTGCCCCAGCTGCTACCCCAGATCTTAAGCTGATGCAAAGTATTGAATACAGGTATTTTTTAAGGCTGTTATCACAATATGTCTTGGTCCTGTCCTGCACTAACTTTTGATTCCACTTCAGCGGACCCATTTTTCATCTCATTTTGATGTGCTGAAATAGTAGGATCAATCTAAGGTGGTGAAGTCCAAAGGAGCCCAGTATTAAAACTCTGATCTTCACAGTACATCATAAGTCTTGAATGTGGACTCTTACCCAAGGTCGAAGTGCAAATTTACTGTAAGGCTAATAACACCTCAGACACATTAATCTCAGTGGTGTGGATCAAAGGCCATACTCCCTGCTCACGTCATATATTTGGCACTTGCAGTGCAGATTTAAATCAGATATCTGTTTTTGGAGGTGTTGGGATGTATTTATCATAGTGGGCAAAGTCCTCTACACCCCCATTTAAAGGGTCTTTCTCTCTTCTCAGTTAAGGAAAAATAGTGCTGGGTTGCTGCATCTTGTCAGGAATGACAGTCCTTGGTGTTCCAGATAATATAATTTTTTGCCAGAAATGGCATTGTGTAAATTGCATATCAACCATTCAATACTTAAACATATTAGCATGGCAGAAGTCAGCAGTGGGATTGACTGAGGTTTTGGGGGGGGGGGGTTGTTTGTTTTTTTCTTGTTAAGTGATTGAATTGTTTATTGATTGTGAATCCTATGAGCTAGTGATTATATAACAGTGAAGACTTTTGTGGATGTTAAGTCCAGTATGTGGCTTTGTGCAGTAAAATGATAATCATGTGGGTTTGGTTAATTGTGAATATGGCTCTGAGGTGATATGTCTGATAAATCACTAACCTTGTTATATTGTGTTGAATGAAGGGGTATGTTCATTTGTAGTGTGCATTTAGTGAAGAGCATCTATTACACATTTTTGAAATTAGCATGATCTAAAATCATTTACAAATTTCCGGAATTGCTTTGCTCAGTTTTTTGTAAACCCCTAACCACATGATGGCACTGGGGACTTGGTTTGATTCCCAACACGTTAATTTGAGAGGTAATGAACACAGGCTTATAAATGGTGATGTTTTCACTTTCCGATAAACAGACTTGGAATAGTTGAGTATTGTGGTGTCCCTTCAAAAACAGCCAGTTTTCTGTCAGTAGAGATCTCTGCTGTTGATAATTCACCAGAAGTTCTCTTCTTTCTGCCTGATATGCTGTACAGTCCACCTGTTATGTCACTCTAGTCTAGCCACTAAACAAGTCTGATCTGTAAAGCCATGGAGCATATGATTATGGATCACATAAACAAGGACATAGCAATCTCCAAGCACTTGACCCCACCCATTTCAGATTCATAAGGGGCAGATCTTGCCTGTTGAACCTGGTTGTATCAAAAAGACTAGTTTTCAGGTTCAGGTTGAACCTGGTTGACTTCTTTGAGATTGTCACCAAGGCCCTGGATGAGGGAAATTCAGTACATACAGCTTTACCTTGACTTGGCCAAGGTCTTTGATATAATGCCCCACTCGGATATCATCAAAAAGTGAACTCAACTTGATGTAAATCCCTGTCTCGTCAGATAAGTGGCCAACTAGCTCACCGATAGGACCCACATGGTCAAAATATGCACCACCACCTCTGACAGCAGACCTGTCATTAGTGGTGTTCTACATGAATCTGTTCTGGGACCCCTACTATTTGGCATCTTGGTCCTTGGCCGCCGGATGATTTCTGGTCCATCCTCTCCGGGCTACCACCAAAGTCTGTGATGGTGGTGCTGCTTCTTGTGTTAATATTACAGTTATTATTAAAGTACAGATGTCTCAGCCCTTGCGTAGTTTCCCAAATTTGCAACCACAAGATTGTGGAAAGTCCAAGCTGTTCTGGCTGGAACCAGACAATTCTCAGATCCATCAATCGAAGTGTGTCTCCTGATTCCACTCACTTTTTTAATACACTCCAGTGGCAAAAATTACTTGTCAAAACCAAAAGCTGTAAAAATAAGAAATAAAAGGAATTGGTTTCAAAATGTGACTGTCTGCCTAAGTATGTGTCCTCCCTGCAAGGCTGCGAGATGGTCTGAAACTTGTTTTTGTTTTATCCCTTGACGCTTTACTCAAAGTGTAGAACTGCGTTTGTCGAGTTTCTTGACTACAAATTTTATCATCTTTTGTATTCTTAGTTTAGTGCAGCTGTCACATGGTATAAAAATAAAGTACTGTGCTTATTTGGTCGCACCAGCTTTCATTATTGTTGCAGCCCTCAACAACAGCTCTGCATAGGTTCATAGGTTCATAGGTTCATACTAGGCTATCTGCCCAAGGGCATTTATAAGCCTAGCCAGAGTTTTATGGCTTTCGCCACCCCTTTAGTTTGGAGGATACTATGCCCATTATTTTGCTGTGCCTCTGTCAAGCAGTGACACTGAGATAATCCCTGGGGTATATCTGCGATCTCCCATCCATTGGTCAAGATTTCTCTTAAACAAAGCCAGCGAGGTGCTCTGCCTCACATGTACCGGGATTTTGTTCCACAGCATAGGGAGTCTCTGGGTGATGAATCTGTCCCTCCAGCACGTCCTATTAATAACCGTGTCAAGGTTTAAGTCTCCGCCCTTGTAGTTCTGTGGGATCTAGATTTTTTGAGGTGAAGCATGTTCATCAATTCTGGGTTGGACATGGCCTTGTATGTCAGGCACAGGTCACCTCTGAGCAGACGGTAAGCGACTGAGTAGAGCTGAAGTTCCTTCAGTCGGGCAGCATAGGACATATTTTTGAGACCCTTTATCCTTTTGGTGAGGAACTTTTGGGGCCTTTCCAGTTGCTGCAGGTGTCATGTCAGATACATTCCGAATGGGGTATTGTACTCAATCATTGGCCTGATGAGTGATGAGTACAGGGGGACGATGACTTCCCTTGATCTAGATGTGAATCCCTTCATGATCAGGTGGGCAATGTAGAAGGTCTTCCTAACTACTTTGGCAACGTGAGTATCAAATGAAAGGTTACTGTCAACCTGGGTACCCAGATCCCTGATAACCTCTTCTGTGCTTAGTGGGTTGCCGCCTATATGGTAGCTAGGGGTAACCTTGTTTTTCCCGAAGGGTATGACTATGCATTTTTTGGCGTTTAACTTTAGGCCATGGTTCTGGCACCAATTTTCCATTTCTATAAGACCCTTCTGAAGGATATCTGTGTCAGATGTGTTCTCAACTATGGCGCCCAGTTTGCAGTCATCTGCAAATTGTGTCAGCCATAATCCTCCTGTGTTTGCTTGTACTTCTGAAAAGTAGATGCCGAACAGGAGAGGGCCCAGGACTGAGCCCTGTGGGACACCACTTGTGACAGGCTTTGAGTCTGACATGGCGCCAGCAACTCTGACCCTGTGGGTTCTGTCACTTAGCCAATTTGCAACCCATCTTGTGACGTATGGGTTTACATTTAAGCTGATGAGTTTTTTAATGATACCTGAGTGGGGTATAGTGTCGAAAGCCTTTGCCAGGTCGAGGTAGGCTGTGTGGACTGCCTTTCCCTCATCAATGGCCTTGGTGACTGTTTCGAAAAAGTCCACCAGGTTTAAAAGGCATGATCTGCCCTTGACAAAGCCAAATTGGGTCGGATCCAAAGTCTGCAAGTCTCCTATGTCTTTATTTATGAGTTCCATTATGATCCTCTCCATAGCTTTGCAGATCAAGCTTGTCAAGCTGATGGGATGGTAATTTCCCGGGTCGGTGGAAGCACCTCCTTTGTGAAGTGGGACCACAGTTGCCGTACGCCACTCCTTAGGCACGTATCCTGAGGTGAGGCTAAGATTAAACAGCTGCCCTAACTGCGGGTTTAATTCCTCATTGAGTTCGTGGAGCACACATCCGGGGACACCATCTGGTCCCATGGATGCTGTGTTTTTTGCCTTGGAGAGAGCAGTTCTCACCTGAGCGTTAGAGATGTTTGGGGGGCTATAATTCTCTGGTATAGATATCTCACCTTTTGTGGGGGAGGGGGGGGGAGAAGTTTGCACTGAACTTGTCAGCCAGTATGTTGGCAATGTCTGTAGGTTCAGTAATTTTTACATCATTATGAACTAATTCTGAGCATATCTGGGCGTTTCCTCCCAGGTTTCTAACATAGCTAAAGAAGGCCTTATGATTGTCCTTTGAGTCCTTAGCGACTTTTCTCTCAAAATTTGCCTTGGATGATTTTATGAGAGATCTTAATTTTTTACTTATAATGATCAAGGATGTTTTCCCTTTTAAGGATTTTGCTCTATCTTGTAGTAGCTTCCTCCTTTTGTTGTAGAGCTTATTTATGGCTGGGGTCCACCAAACTGGACGCTTGCCTTTGGTACAAAGGGTCTTTGTTTTGTTTGGGATTGCCTGATCCATGCAGTCCTGTAGGTGCTGGTAGAAGGCATTTGTAAGTGATTCAGCGGCTTGAGTAATGGTTTCCGCAGTCTCAGGGGCCTTAAAAGAGACCACACTAGCCTCTAGCATATTTTGTGTCTTGCTGGATGTGTTGACCTTTTTTTTTTTTGCTCTTCACTTCAGTTTATGTGAGAGACCTTTTTTTTTTGGTCCTCACTTGCCCTCAGACCATTTCTGTTGACTCAATGCGGCCCTTGCAACTGAAAAGGTTGGACACCCCTGCTCTAATGGAATAAAGACCTTCAGCAGCTTGGATGAAGCATCTGCATTTATAAAAAACAACAATTTAATTAATACTCCTGAAGACATGGACTGCTCTCTCTTTTCTTTAATGAGAACTTTGGAAAGAAAACTCATGGGCAGATGATAAAAAGAAAAAAAGACTGATACTTCCACTGTTGCAACAAGTTAATCTCTCAGAATATCTACAAATAACTAATTTATTTAACATTTTTCCTTTCAGCAGTAAATGGACTCTTAATCTGAGCACATTGCAATTACATTTGAACTTAATCATATAACTAAAGTGTTAACCATCTTTAAACCACTAAATGCTAATTCATGACATTTTACTGAAAAAATCCATATGAATATCTCCTTGCTCACTTCAGGTAAACAAATTTACTTTTACTTATTAACAAATGAACTTAATATACTTAAAAGTCATAAAGGGGTGGTGGGGGAGTTTCTTTTTGTCAGCATGTCAAACAACTTTATTTTAAACAGTTAACTATGTGCTTCCTTACTTATTTAAATGTACAATATAATATAAATGCTTAAATGTACTCAATCACATATTTAACCTGTTTTAATTCAAAATGGCTTGGAGGATACTAAATCAATGTTTGAAGTGCATATTTAACTGAAAATACTCAGAAAATGATCATAAAGCTTTGCAGTGCCATTTTTAACCATATTTTTCTATTTAGCTCCATGAAATAGCATTTTTTTTGTTTGCAAAACTTCCTTTCAGTTTGAGATTAAGCTTTTCTTACATTGAGAAGACTCACCAGCTGTTTCAACTGTGCAGATTATTTCCAGTAATCCAAGAAGCTCCCAGGCTATTCCTTTATACTGTAACTCACAGAAAATGAGAGGAATCATATTAGAGGTGCACCTCTTGGATTAAATATCCGGTTTATAGTCAAAAATGTCTGGAATTGTGTGGTTTAATAAGGTTAGTTTCTTCTTTTAAACAAGAACAGTTTAAAACTACTTTATTGGCTAAATAACTAACGTACAACTACTTAACCTGTCACATCTATTTAACTAATGAATATAAAATTAGAAATTTAGTTTGCAAAGACAATCAAATATTATTTATGAAGGTTTATTGTACTACCTTGTAACAGTAAAATGTTAATCTGAAGATGCTATAAATGTTTTGATGCTGTCAGAAAGGTATGCATGCTACTACTCTTGACATCGTTTTCTAAGTTTAAGCATCCTAGCAATTATCTGTTAGGGACTCTTTTAAATTTTCTCTTTTAATACAGTTTATCTTGTTGAAAATATTACATTTTCACTTGCTTGTAGGCTGATAGAGAGGTAAATGAATAGATAAGCAGATATATGTATACACATATCTGTGTGCATGTATGTGTATATTTATGTATCTAAATGTATGTGTACATGGATACGTGTATCTGATTGTGTGCATTTATTTATGTGAGTGGACATGTGTGTGTACGTCTGCATGTATTTTTGTATATGTATGTGTACTTTTTGACTGTGTGCAGTTGTGTTATAGGTAGTTGCGTAAAGGTATTTTTATAGGCGCATGTACCTTTATATGGTATCATCAAGAATGGTTTTACTAGAATCTCAATTAATATATCTGATTGTTAAGTGGAAAACGAGAGAAAGAAAAAAATGGGAAGGAAGAAAAGAATATGAAAAAAAAGAGAAAGAAATAAAATGGGGAAAAATAAAAAAGAGAGAAAAACAATAAAGTATGTTTAATTTCTTTTGAATGTTTGAGACTTTAATATCCTTTCTGATCATAATATACTCCAATTAAAGCTGTTAAGACCAACAACATCTTTATAATGTAGGTCTCACTTTTAGAACTTATCAGAGCTACTGGGTATGGCTAAGACGGTTGGGGAAAGCAGTCTGACTAATTTCAGCTGATCTCTCAGAGTAAGAATTTTAATAATTCCATGTCTGTTTTTGGAAAATATCATTTTCTACGTAGTTGTGCTTTGCTACATGTATGCTGTTGTTTTTTTTTCCCCCACATTTGGGCCTGAATATAGACTGTCTTATATTATGGTTATAGTGAACAGTCTTTCAAATCTATTATATACACTTGCAAAAGCCTTTGATGGAGAGTTATATTCTCTTAATATAGAGGTAATTCTAAGCAGTCTTAGAACAAGTCTTGAGAAGCAAATATAACTAAATGAAATTAAAGATAAAATTAAAAACTTAAACTCTATACAGCCACTGGTATACATTTCATGCACCTATAGCTTTACTTCACAAAACTTTGATTGAAATACAAACTAAAAATACAATTCTGCCTTCCTGGAAATACTCCCAGATCACCCCATTCTTAAAACCAACAAAGACCTACAACTTTCTAAATCTTACAGATCAATTTCTCTCTGAAATAATGACTATGACATTTTCATGTCTATACTTGTTGATAGTTCCATTTTCAGAATGATACATAATAGCCAAACTGAATTCATATAAAAGACATACTCATGATAATATTAAAATAATCCTAATTCTTTTTGAATTTCTAAACAGAGAAAATGAAGAAGCCCTGCTAATCAGTCTAGATATTGAAAAGGCCTTTGATTCTGTCAACTGGGATTATCTTTTTGGAATGCTAAATGCATTAGCATTTCTATTGTCTTTCATCTCTATGATAAAATCCATTTATAAGGATAACTTAGTGGGTCTATATTACAGCTCTGGAACACTGTAACATCGAACACCTCATTTTCGACACATATTCAGCAAAAGTCACTTCTGCGATTCACTGAATACTTACAGGGTAAATATGTAGTTGACCAACTACACAGTTTTGCCCTTTTCTTCACTGTAGTGCAATCTTGGAGTTAGTATATTTAGTTGGGGGGCAGCCCACCACATGGGTGGGTTTGGTTTAGGTGGATTTAGTTTCATTGCAGGAAAAGTATTTCTTTGCCCTTTAAACATTCGGTGAATTGCTGAAGTGATTAACACTGAATACATGTCAATGATGAGGTGTTCGATGTTATGTATTTTGACGCTGTAATATAGACCCTAACTTAGGTTATGTCAGATTGGGTCCTTTCACAACAAAATACATACCCATAACTAAAGGCACTAAACAAGATTGCCCATTATCCCCTTTCTTATTTGCCCTTGTTATAGAAGTTTTAGCATCCTTAATAAGAAATAATCCAAGGATTAAATGTATTAACATTTATAATCAGTATAATTCTAAAGTAACTCCTTTTGCTGATGATATTTTACTCACTCTCACTAATTCAAACACAGAGTTATTTGAATTAGATGCAATAATAAATACTTTTCAAAATGTTTCAGGTCTTAATTTTAATAAACAGAAATCTAAACATATCATTCTTAATAATAAAGAAAGATTTAAATCTGTCAATCAAAACATAATTGGAGAGCAGGTAATCTCTCTATACTATTTAAGTATAGCCTTGAATAATACCACTGAAAAAGTGAAAGAAATGAATTATAACACTACAGTATCTTTAGTAAATTCTCATATAAGCAAATGGACTAAAATGTTCTTATCTTTTGATGATATATTACAGTTTTAAAGATGACCCTTCTACCAAAGATCCTGTACATTGTTTTGGCACTTGACAATTCTTCTGGAAATAAATTCTTTAAAGACATATGCAAAATATTAATAAACTTTTTATGGCATCCTAATAAGAAGAGGATTGCTTATGTACATCATATTAGGCCATGGGATCGGGGCGGCATAAAGTTTCTAGACATTAACACCTACATCAAAGCTTTGTTACTTAAGGATGTTTTGAATTTGACTGATCCAAATTTCAAGTCTACTTGGAAATCCATACATTTAGCTATATTATTGAAAGAAAATCTGTTATCTTCAAAAATTTCTTTCAGTAACCTTTCCAATAAATTTTGGTATTTTCTCTGTCATACCATACAATATAAAGTAACAAAACCTACAAGGTTAAATATTTTAAACAACATTTTAACATCTTTAGAAAATGTGTGGATTCACTTGCAGATACTAAAATGTGGCATGACTTATTAGTTCCTTTTAAAATTACAAAAAAAATTCAGATAAGCTACATTTTAATATTGTTACTGTGAGAACAAAAATGTTATATGGTGGCAACATTGCATTAAAATTCTAAAAACATTACACACCCAACAATTTTTTATCACAAGATTGGTTACTACTACAAATCATATTAAAACACTCACTAGATCTTTGTAGAATCATTAAAAAACAATCTTATTTGAACCAAACTCCTTTAGCTTTCTATATATCTGAAATATTATACAGTAATTTTAAATTTGACAACATAATATCCAAATTATATACCACTTTAATAAATTATAAGACCGCCATGACAATAAAACAATGGAATACAACAGCCAGAGGTCTCTCTCCCAATTATACCCAGGCAGAAAAATCCAAACTGCTATCTTCTGTAAAATCCATTTCTTGGGGTCAATACTGGAGCATATTTACATGGAAAGTTTTGCACAGAGCTTTTTTAACCCCTGATAAAATAGACAAATTAAAAAAATCTGAAAACATTTGTTGGAGATGTTTAATGTTTTGTAAAGCAGATTAGTTTCACATTTTATGTCTGTCCCAATTTAAAACATTTCTGGAAAATATTGAAACATTTTTTACAGCCTTATTTTCAGCTAATTTCTTTTTAACTAAAACAATAATCTTTCTTCATTTAAATGAAGGTTATACTATGAACAATTTCAACTCATATATTTTGTGGATAATTCTAGCAGTAGCTATAAAATGCATCACAAGAAAGTGAAACTCCGCTACCTCTTCAATTTTTGAAGATTTCCTGTCTCTCTTAAAAGAAATGATAACTAAAGAAACCAAAATAACAGAACTCAGAATACATCCAAAGAGCTTCATCAACAACCCTTGGTTAAAGGTTTCATATCTTGTCAAGACTTTCCAAATGGACTCCAACTCTTTCTGAAATATTTTATGCTTACTATATAAATTTGTTTTTACTTACTTGAAACATTTATGATTTTGTTTCAGGCCTCTGTAAATAATGCAAATAATTGATGTGTTTTCTTTACATTATACAAAATAATGATTTTTGTTTATATATTGTTGTTATACCACAAGTATTTTTTTCTTCTCAATAAAATATTTGGAAAACAGTTATCTCAGATCTGAAACTATATTGGAATTATACAACAAAATAATATGTGAGAAATACAAAGATATAAAAAAAAAATCTGGCAGGATACTGGTGACCTCAGTATTGTTAAACTGTGGCTCATAGTGTAGAAATTACTCATCACTACAGTTAGCTCCATCCTCCATTACAATAATAATTACCTCACCTTTTTCTTTAACTTGCTTGCTTCTACTCTTCCTATTTGTAGTAATCTCAACTCATGCTTGTTTGGTAGTAAACAATGATTAGGTAAGTAGAAGGGGTATGTTCTCTGCTAAACTGCCATTGAGTAGCTGCCTTTTTTGGAGTCCCCCTCCCCATGAATTCATTGTACACATAAGCTTGCTGCTGTGTCTGTTGTATTCACTTGTATTGCTTAAGCATGTGAAACTGTGCTTCCTAGCTGTCCAGATGACAGTGAGACAATATTTTTGACTTTAAGTATAATATTGCCCCTCTGTCATTAGCAAGACAGTGGAAAAACTGCCGAGCAAAACTTGGCATTTTGTTCTGCTTTCTCGCTAATGACAGAGGGACAATATTTTACTTAAAGACTAAAAGTAAAAAATAAAAATATATATAAAAAATATTTTTTTAATAAAGAATGCTTTTTATTCAGTCACTCTAAAAAGTATAAAAATAAGGAAGGAGATTGAAAACTTTGCAAAAGAAACACAAGCAAGCTGATTTCAGAAAGGCAATCAAGATTGATTGTGTTGATTCCTGCTATTTCTTCTGGTTCCTCATTACCACAATCAGCAAGACCAACCTCAAATGGTTTATTGAAATCAGCTTGTCTGTGTTTCTCTTGCGAAGTTTTTACTCTTCTTCTTCTTCCTTTTTTTTTACTTTTTAGAGTGACTGAATAAAAAACATTCTTTTAAAAAAAATCTTTTTTTATATTTTTTAGGTTCAACAATTTGTCATTCAACAACTTGTCTGTCAACCATTTATCATATTACAGTTATAAAATTGTGTAAGAAAATATCTAACTCTATTAGTGTTACATTCCTTGCCTTCTATTACATACTTACAAATACTGCATGACTGACTTTTTAATGGCCTTATTCTAACATCTTTCCTTTCTGGCTACAGTCCCTTAGTGGCAATTATGGACTATAAAGTTTTGTAATTTCTTTAGGGAAACATAAATACTTTAGGTAAAATATGTTTTAGTATTTCATCACTTAAGAGAATGTTCCAGGTGCTTATGACCACACCTACCAGGAATGAATTAAAGGCCAATATGGCCATGGGTCTGACCACCACCCCTTATGATAATTTATTGCAATGTCACTCGCTCCCCTCTGGCATTGCTATATACTGTTGTATAAGCTATTTATGTACTTTTCCCACCCATTGTTTTCATAGATCCATGATACTGAGTATCCACCCAGCAAACTAGTATTGTCCTTAGTACATATTGTCTCCTGCTTATTTTCTAGGAGCTCAGAAAAGCTTAGAATCCTAATTTGAATTCAAGATGTGTTTTACTTGTATCCAGTGCCATCCAGGCAAAGTTATATACCTTTGATTGTTAAACTGCACTTACGTTATTTTGAGTGATTGCTACTGTTTTTTTGATTTTATGTGTACATTTTACTGATTTTTTTTGTAACAAACAAAATGCTGTTCCTCTCACTGTTACTGCTGAAATACTGTCTTGAAATTGCCTTCAGCAAGGGATTTCCAGCTAGCTGTTTAACTGGTATATGTTAGCATTGCACTTGTGGGTCTCTTCTACTGTGTTTTTACATTAGAAGGACTGTGTTTATTCATCTTGTGGCAGGAGGTGTTTGCCTGGTCTATCTCAGTTGGGAAATACACAGAAGGATTCATGGTGTGGTCATTTTATTGGCCAGCCTGTTCATTAGTTGGTTTTCTGTTTTTTCTGTGCTGCTATAAATTTTGCAGTTTTGCGTGGGTTTACAGTGCCCAGTACAGTATCCAGCACCTAATAAAAGTGGTTCATAAAACTGTACCCTGTAAAACAGTAATACAGAGCAAATACCTTGTGTTCCAACAAGCTTAGAGCAGCTAGTTGGGTCAAATAGAAACACCTAACGATTTAGCTAAATTCAGTATTGTATAAACATTGAAGTTAATATAATTTAGTACAGTTTAGCATAATCTGCTCTGATAAAGCATCCTTAATAGCCTTCAAACCCCAATACACCATCCCCTTGTAGCTTACATATCAAAGGATTGGACAGCATTTATATGCAATTTTCTAACTTCTCTGTAGCCAGTTTGGTGGATATAGGCATCTTGAGACAATGTAGCAATTGTCTCATGTTTACAAACAAGCTCTTAATCTTTAAAGAAGCAAACACAGTATTCAAGAGATGTACTTACACAATGACACTGGAGACTAAACTCTCGCATACAAGTGCACATCAGGTTGTCAAAACCATGCACACGACACCCACCTCACATAGTACATAACACACACAGAGTAAAATATGCCAAGGCATTTAAAAGCACTCTTTCTAAACAAATAAGATTGCCTAGACTACCCATTGTCAAAGCTATACCTCAGCAAGACCAAAGGCACTCAGAAAAACAACACCTAACACCACACATACTGTCACTCTCAATGGAGTTCCAAACGCTAAGTTCCTAAGGCACACAAACATACTTCCTAGGACTCTCATCATAGGGAACTTCACTGTAAGGTATACTGATACCACTCTAACCAGGCTGAACAAGAAGAAAAAAACTGTTAGTGGCTTATCTGGAGCCAGAATATACCAAATCACATACGCACTCAAGTCATTACGCCACAGGTACCAGGACAATTCCATCATAGCCCATGTAGGTGTAAATGACCTGAGATGTACCTCCCCAGACTATATGAAGAGAGATATTATGGAGCTTTCAGACTGTGTGTCTCAGGCTGACATGAGCCTAGCATTGAGTAGCATATTACCATCACTTAGGATAATGCCATAATATGAGCAAAAGATTATTGATTTCAACAACTGTCTGTCTTTATGTTGTCAATCTAAGGGGATGTAATATTTGTCAGTTTGAGAGGACCAGGTTACTTTGCCAAGGATGGTCTGTGCTTCTTTCTTCTAGGCTTTTGAATACTGGATAAAACTTTATCCATCCCCATAGTGCCTTTTGTAGGCAATGCCAAATTGACAAACCTACTGACATACCAAAATCAACTCAACTGAACCTCAAGGTGTTATTGCTCAATGCCAGGAGCCTAAACAGAAAACTACACTCCCTCCAAGCCATCCTTATATTGGAGAATATAGGCATCTGTGCAGTTACCGAGACATGGTTTAAAGAGTCAGAGAGTACCCCAGCAGTGCAAGGTTTCAGTGTTTTTTATACTTCTAGGGTGGTCATACAGGATGACATGGAGTTCCTCCACATGCTGATCACCACAGACAAAATACTGTACTGTATATTTTCCAGCTTTAGGTCACCCTGTATCTCCCCAGAAGCTCACAATACATACTTGAACCTACTGGAGACACTTGCCATCCAACCTAACATCCTAGTCATGGGAGACTTTAATTATCCTGCTATAGACTGGCAATCCTACACAGTCTCAAATCTATGGGCATATAGATTCCATGATTTCATAAATAGAAACACCCTTGGTGACATAGTGAATAAGCCCACTAGAGGCTCCAACAAACTGGACCTTGTGCTTGCAAATATGGGAGAACGTTGCACTTCCCCCGATGTCTCTTTCTCCTTGGTAAGATCGACCCATAAAGCTGTCTCCTTTAAAATGAAAATCACCTCTATAATACCAATACAACCAGTAACAGTTAGGAAATATTCCAACACGCATTGCCTTTTATTAAGCAATGGATTGTCAAAATTCCATGCTCCTTCATACCCAGAGAACACAGCATCCTATGCTGAATTGAGCTCAGAAACTCTGTACAACCATGTCATTATCTGCATAGAGGGTGCCTTAATTACCAGAAGTAAGCCTGGTACTAGTCCTAGAAACAAACCATCCTGGTGGCATCCCAAATTAAACAAATATGCCAGAAACCTTAAAGTCAAAACACAGCAATGTGCTGAACTGGTAGTTACTGGTGCCACATTCACTGAATCTGACAATATAGCAAACCTGTTAGTGGATAAATTAATTTACAACTTTACTCCCCTCTCACTCCAACCATCCCCTCAAAAAAACCCTGAAACATAACTTCTCCAGCTATAACTAGGGGAGAATGTGCTGGATGCTAAAACCAAGATCACATCCTCAATGGGCCCCAATAACAAACCAGAATGCCTCCTGAGTAGTCTAAAGTTTGACTTATCATGACCCCTGGAGTCATTATTTAACTATAGCCTTAAAACAGGCTTTGTGGGAGGACCTTCAACAGATCTTGGAAACTACAGACACATTAGGCTGACTACTCTTATTTGCAAAGTCATGGAAAGAATTATCAAGCAAATTACCAACAAGCACATAGGAGACCTCCAGACACTGTATCCATCCCAGTCTGACTTTGTCAAAGGACGGTCATGCTTACTGAATCTGGTGGACTTCTTTGAAAAGGTCATTAAGGCAATACATGAAGGGAAAACAATGCATACTGTTTACCTAGATCTGGCTAAAGTATTTGAAACAGTACCCCACTTAGGCATTGTCAACAGACTTGTGGAACTAGGTATAAACCCCTTTATAACATGCTGGATAGCTAGCTGGCTCACTGATAGGACCCAGGAGGTTAGAATTAGTGAAATCACCTCCACAATTAGGCCAGTCACTGCCCCCAGGGTTCTGCCCTGGACCCACTACTTCTCAGATGTCAATGCCAATGTCAAAGGCCTTTGGCTAACCAAGTTTGCAGATGATTGCAAACTGGGAGCAGTCATTAAATCCACCCCAAGATGAGAACACCCTTCATACAGGTCTAATACTGAAAAACGCTTGGTGGCAAAGCAATTGTTTAAACTTCAATTCCAAGAAATGCATTAGAGTACCTTTTGGGAAGTCTACCATACTGGGTAACCATGCCAGTAATAAAACACCCTTAAATGTTGATTCACTAGTCAGGGATTTGGGAACTCATGTAGATGGTAACCTATCCTTCAACCAGCATGAGTCCAAGGTAGTAAGAAAATCCTTCTATGTTGCTCAGCTTATAAGCAAGAGCATGTCATCTGCATCCGGAGACCACTGTAATCGGCCTTCATCAGACCCATCATAGAGTATAATGTCACCTTCAGTATGCACCTGACCAGACACATGCAGAAACTGGAATGTCTGCAAAGGTTCCTTACAAAAAGAATACAGGGAGTAACCACAATGTCCTCCTCTGATCACCTAAAAGCCCTGTCTATTTATTCGGTATCATACAGACTTCTGATAGGTGATCTTTGCCTGACATACAAGGCATCCCTGGACCCTGTTTTGATGAAACTTTAAAACAAACAGCACCAAATCTACTAGAATGAAAGACCTACATTTTACAAGCAACACAAATAGGACATGCTGGAGATACAGATATGTTTCCTATCCCTTTATAAACAAAATTGTACCAATGGATGGGTAATTAGAAATTCACCTCTGGTCTGGATCCTATATCTCTTATGGACAGAGGCAGTCAGGAAATCACCACCTATATAAATCAAATTTGGGTTGTGGGTTGCATAGATAGGCTTATGAGGACCCTTGTGGTTGTTAGCCTAGTATATACTTTTGAACTTATGAACCTATGAACAAAACATATAATGTAATTCCTTTCTTCCTCTGTAGCCACCCTACTACATGTTATACCCTCCTGACACATAGCTATAATGCCCCCATTGTAACTTCTGTCCTTAAGTTAAACATGCTCTCTCCTTGTTGAATTGCTTCCCACCTGCTTTTAAGAGTTGACTGTGTGGTTAAGTAGTCAATATTTTTTGGATGCTGATTATCTGCAGATAAAAAATATTTCCTGCAATCTGCTTTTGAGATATCACACTATACATTTTCTCATCAGGATTATCATACAGTTTAAAATCCAAATAATTTATTCTGACTGATTTCAGCACACTTTTAATCAAAGCTTTTTATTATGCATGCTATCCAAAAAAAGGAAACATTTTCTTTATTCCCTTTGCATGTAATTACTGAAATCACCTATGTATATTTCAAAGCAGCATTGACTGTTTGAAAAATCTGTAAAATATACTAACTTCTCTTCAAGTTGTATAATAACCAAGTATACATATTTGGGTACAAAAATCATACATAGACACTCCTGTTTAATTGTGATAAATGCATATGTCCTCCCCAAAATACACACAGTACACAAAATACTAAGATTATGCACAGTAGTAATAGTCTTGTTGCCACACTATATGATTTCATTTATAATTTCATACATTTGGAATAAACTTTGTTCAGGCCCAACACAAAAAATGTCCAGAGTAAGCCCACAAATCAAGCTTCTCTTTAAGTGGACAAAGTCCTAAGACACTTAGTAGAGAATGGAAGTTTATTCTAGCAGTATGTGATGATGAAAGATGCAAGCCTGCTTCACCTAGCTGTTTTAACAGCTGGCAAATGAAACACATTTTATTCCTGAGACTGCTTCCTGTTTCAAGTATGTCTATACCTAGTAATGACATCAAAGACAGATAAAATATGGATTTGAAGGCCAGGCATAGTCCCCCCCTAATGTTTCTGTTTGCTATTGAAAAGAATCCAAGAAAATGTAATTGATTTGGATAACTCATACCTTAATATCTTAATATGTCAGATACTTATGGCGCACTCATTTTGTACACTATCAGTTAGTATCAAGTCAATCTTACTGTAACAACAAAATAATGAATTATATACCCAATACATTTTGTGTCTTTCATATATTATAAAACATACATTCACAACTTTCACATCAAAATTCTTAAACATCTCTACAGATTCTTCCCAACAATCCTAATACTCCTTATCAGAGTCAGCACTGAAACTAACCCAAGACCTTACCTCCATTGCCTTCAGCATCCATAAACTGCCAGACTCCAATGTCCTCACCAATGCACAAAGCATTGCCAACTTCTTCTTCTTTCAGCTTTTTCCTGGTTAGGGGTTGCCACAGCAGATCACCTATCCGCTCATGATTGGCAGTGGATTTTTACAGTGGTGAGTTGCCAGCCCGGTGCCCAACCTTCCACAGAAAGCACACACATGCACACACTCATGCCTAGGGCCAGTTTAGAGTGTCCAATCCACCTACAGCATGTCTTTGGGATGTGGGAGGAAATCGGAGCATTGCACAAAGCATTGCCAACAATCTTGGTCAAATAAGTGCCTTCCTTTCGCACCACATCCCAGACATTACAGTTGTTACTGAATTCTGGACCAAACCAAGCAGCTCATCCCCTCATACAGTTATGAGTATAATGTAAGACCTTGTTACAAGAGGGGGGTGGCTGCCCAGCAGTTTACAAAAGCCATATTAAGCTCACTGCCATCCAACGCCAGTATTACAACAGATACAGACCCAACTGGGTCCTCCTAAACTTCAACACTAAGAAAAACAAACCCTTACTTACTGCAGCAGCATATCTTCCTCCTCCTTCATCTCTTTATATGTCCAAATCCCTAAAGTCTGAAATAGATAAGAAAGAATTCCAGAGTAAAAACATACATCTGATTACCCTGGGGGGATTTAAAGATTAACTTCTCGGGTCTCTTTTCAAACAACATTTCCAAATTTCTAACAAGGACTTCTTGCAACTAATCACAGAACCCAGACTCTCAAATCTGTACTCCAACTATCATTCATCTCTTGACCTGCTAATCAGTAAAGAGCTATCATCTATCGCAAACATTTCTGTTCTTCCGCCTGCCTTCAGTAATCTCTCAGCAGTCATCTTTCAGATAAGCAATCTGTCTATAAAATTTCCTCCAAAACTAATTTCTTTCAGACCCCTTTCCACACAAAATATTATCAAATTGAAAAACTACCTGACAACCTTTAACTGGTCTACCATACTAAACATCCAAGACACTAACATATCAACTACAACCCTAAACCAAATATTACTTTAACTCCAGGGTAAACTCTTTCCATGGTAAACCACCTTTTTAAAGAAGAACAAACCATGTGGCTCACCAAATAGCTTAAATCTCTCCTCTGGTTAAATGATGAAGTCTGGCAGTCATGTTAAACACAATCCAACTGCTGACAATCTTGCTACATTTATCAAACTCTGGAAGTTGATTAAATAATCCATACATTGCCACAAAGCAAACTATCTCAAAATAAAGCAGTTTCCCTCTTAAATAAACAGAATCCTTTCTGGCATGAGGCCATTCTGTTCATTAATACAAATCCTGTGATAATGAATCTTCTGTAAACCCCATCCCAGCTAGCCAAGGTCCTCCCACCTACCCTGAATTTGTTAGAGAATATCGACACCCTCTCTAAATTATCAGTGGTATCTCCACTCCATTTTCCTCTCTGCCAAAGCCCTCCTTCATTTCCCCTTATTACTTTGAAAAATATTATGTAAAGGAATAATTTACTTGAAGAAATGCCCACAGACTCCACCCCACCCTGGCTCAGACCACATATTTCCCTCGTTTATCTTCCACTTCAGGTAATTCCTAACCTAGCTTATTCTTCACCACATATTTAACCTTTGGCTCACAAGATATAATGTCAAACATATGGACAGTAGCTTTCACATCCAACTAGTTCCCAAAAATGATATAAAACATGCACACTACAACTTCAGACACTTCTTCCAAAGACCCCATCCATACTCCATCCCCCCCTGCCCCAGATCCTAGGCTGCACCATACCAGCTGCTGATTCTCCATCCTTATTCATAAATTATGGGAGTCCCTAACTGTACCTAATGGAACTATAATCCTTTTAACTTAAAAAATGCTTCTACAGAAAATCTAATTGTACTTGCCATCCAGCAAGGGCCTCTCAACCTTTAGCCTTACTCTCACTCATAACTACTAATTCCTCTTCACTGCAACTCCCCACCATCCCCTGCCTTGATTCTTATTACTCCATAGCTATACCTCTATGATGTTAGCCTGAAATAAAATCATGTAAAATCATAAAATGTGCATATTATTGTTGCTACATCTATTAACTGCTAATGATATATTTTTATTTATATATTCTTACATTCTCTGATGTTTTGATATGTACAGCTCATTGCCTCTCTGTTCCACTTTTGTTTTTCTTTATGTCAGTACCTGTAAATAAGCAGCTGTGGCCAGTGTACTACCCTGGTAAACATATATAAAATAAAATAAAATACAATATGCAAGTTGAATTTTTCAACATGAGATTAAGATGTGGGTTTCATGAAAATTCCTAGCATATAGGTAAAGTTCCCAGGAGACACAATAGGCCAGCCAAACGGGTCAATTCAAATTTTAAGAACTTTAAGTAAAAATAAGGGACGGCTATAAATTAAGTATATCTAAATTGCTGTTTGTTATAAGTCATGATTCCATTCCTCTAGTCAATATATCTGGTTAACATTAATTACATCACAGTGTAGGAGAAGACCCACTCTAAACATAAGAATATATATTTTGTAATTTCTAGCACATTTTATTTGCCTAAACAATACCAAATTATTTTTTCTGTCATTTGGCCTTATGATGTAATGTCATTTCATTCTTTTAATTTCTTTTAAAGCTTCCCATTTTTCATAAGCCAAATTAAACTGACATTCTGTTTTTGAACAACTGCAAGGCTTTTTTTGGATTCATGTGAGAAAATTCTCACAAGTAACTAATACTAAACATATCTTGGCAGGCATAAAAATTAATTTTCCTTAGAAAATGGGCTTACTGTACATCAGTGCCCTGATTGGAGACTGAGCATTCTCCAGCAGGGTATTAACGTACAAGTAATGCCTTCTGAAAAACAAGTCCGACACTTCTCTGCACCATATCAAGCTGCTGTGGAACTGGGACTGAGAAAACTGAATGGCTGCCATTATTTTATGATTGCTAAGCAGCACTTTTGCTGTTTAGTGAGTGTAAAACAAAAGAAAAGAAAAAAATTAAAATAAAGCATGCACGTGAGAGTGCATGCCTGTATAAGAGTAAGAAAGAGAGAGAGCGATCAATGCAGCGAAACAGAGAAGTGTGTGTGTGTGTGTGTGTGTGTGTGTGTGTGTGTGTGTGTGTGTGTGTGCGTCTGTGTGTGTGTTCATGTTTCTCTTTGCATGTGTGAGTGAATGCATGCATGAAAGCTAACAGAGACTGTGTGTGTGTGTGTGTGTGTGTGTGTGCGTGTGTGTGTGTGGGTTTATATTACGTTATCGAATGCCGGTAATATCGAACACCACAACACCGATATGTAAATCGCGAACTACGGTAATGGCAAATTTACAAAACTGTGAAACGAGAAATGTCAAAGTGTGATGGTTGGCCCATCTGCGGTATAGCTCCGTAAGGTAAGTGTGTGATAGTTACGGACCTTAGGGTTAGGGTGTGGGTTAAGGTAAGTGCATAGATAGGTAATGTATGTAAGGTTTAGTGTAGGGTTTGTTAACTGTATGTGTGTGGATTATTTGTTTTGTTTGGGTATATGTCTGCAGGGTAAGCGTGTGATAGTTACTGACCTTAGCATTAGGGTGCGGGTTAAGGTAAGTGCATAGATAGTAATGTATGTAAGGTTTAGTGTAGTGTTAGAAGTAGGGTTTGGTTTGTGTATGTATGTGCTTTATTTATTATGTTTGGGTATGTAGTATGTAGCACGTAGTGGTGTTGGCCAACTATGATGGTTCGAGATTTGAAAATTCGCGGTTTAGGGGGTTCAACATATTTGTGGTTCGGCCTTTGTGTGTTGGTGTTGTGGTGTTCGATGTTAACAACATTCAATAATGTAATATAGACCCGTGTGTGTGCGCGCATTGTGTATGTGTGTGTGTGTGTGTGTGTGTGTGTGTGTGTGTGTGTGTGTGTGTGTGTGTGTAAGAGAGAGAAAGAGAGAGAGTGTGAGTGAACTGTGAAAGCAATCGAACAATCCCCGGTAGTGTGTGTAAGAAAGAGTGAGAGAATGATCCCTGGCAGCAGCAGCAATTTTTATGTACATCTTCACCTCTTAGACATACATGCTAACCTCTTAGCACAAGAAATCTGGGTAAAGCCAGAGCCACTTTTTTTCTTCTTTATGTCAGTACTTGTAAATAAGCAGTTGTGGCCAGTGTACTACCCTGGTAAACAGATATAAAATAAAATAAAATACAATATGCAAGTTACATTTTTCAACATGAGATTAAGATGTGGGGTTCATGAAAATTCCTACCATGTAGGTAAAGTTTCTCCCAGGAGACACAATAGGCCAGCCAAAGGGGTCAATTAAAATGTTAAGAATTTTAAGTAAAAATAAGGGACGGCTATAAATTAAGTATATCTAAATTGCAAGTCTTTTGCTATAAGTCATGATTCCATTCCTCTAGTCAATATATCTGGTTAACATTACTTACATCACAGTGTAGGAGAAGACCCACTCTAAACATAAGAATATATATTTTGTAATTTCTAGCATATTTCATTTGTCTAAACAATACCAAATTACTTTTTCTGACATAATTACAGGGATGCTAAGAAATAGGAACACATTTTAAATATTGCTCTTACAAACTTTGATTGGAAGTTGCCAGAAGAAAAGGATTTGTGTTGTTAGCATGTATTTTCTGAAGGATATGAAATCTGAAATGCAAATGCATATCATTATCTGAAGGAAATAAAACTTTCAAACTCAAATTTATGTCATTATTTAGTAGCTTCTGTCTCCAATGACTGGCAATAAACCAAAGCTTTTAGGAGTAAGAGACCAAAAATATAAAGTAAATACTTGGATTTTTTTAAAGTGTTAAATTTTGGATGTAAAATGCTTCTTCCAACACCATTAACACATACTACAGCAAGTATGAAACATTAGACAGAGGAACTATTTTACATAAAAAATACATAAAAAAATAAAATAGCACTTAAAAATATATAAGTAAGTAAAACACAACAACTTTACAGAGAGCCCTTTCTCTAAGCGCAATAATGCCCTCCAGGGTGCGGCGTGTGGCGCTAGACCTCACAACACCCTTGCCCGGGCATTAATTACAAATTAACACACACCCTGTCGCGAATTATTGCTTTCTTATATGCCACATTTTGCCAGTTATCAGTAATAATGTCATCATCTGCATCATCCATAGTAGCATCATAATTATTAACACAACAAAATTGTCTTCAAATAATATAAAAAACGGCCTCACAAGCACTTAATTTATCCAAACTGCTATTTTCTAAAGAATCTTCCCTAGCAATACAGTTACCAGCATTGTTATTTTTAGCAAATAAACAAACAAATAAATAAATAAATAATAATAAAATTAAATACCTAAAATGAAAATTGAAGCAAAAGTTTACAAGTCCAAAACTGTATCTGCTTTTGAGGAAACCAGATGGGTATTTACTTCTCCTACTCATTGTAGTAAATTATCATAGTGTAGGATTACAATTTAATAATTTTGTAACACTTGATTAATTTGCTTCCTTTTTTGCTGTTAAGTGATTATTCAGTGAAAAAAGTTAGAAGAAGGAAAAAATAATTGACTATTTTATCTATTTTTTTTTCAGTTTTTATGAATGCTTTCCCTTCTGTGGAAATGTACTTTGTACCTGTTTGTTTCTATTCATGGTATTTACAGGTTTTATGGTATAACACCTTGAGAAAATGTCTCCAGTTTACAGAAATATTTATACAACCAATAGCTTTTATAAACAATAAGTTTGGCTTCTGTCACCATACCACTTTGATAAAAAAGTACCATATTAAATGAAAAATAACATTTGTAGAGTTTTTATGCATATTTCTGTGTATGTGTCATCATTATAAAAGAATATTTCAGCTTTATGAAATATAAGTTTATAAGTTTTTGATTATAGCATCAACGTCCTAAGACCTTCATGGGCATTGACACCTTCAAATCTGAATTATAGACTTCCTCCTCTACCCAGATGTTTACAGTTTTAAAAGATTTCTATGGAATTTGAACAATGAATGTGAATCTGTAATGTATGATAGACAACAGGTATGCATTGTTTAGTAAATTAACTTCTTATGTTTGTTCTATTATGATTTATGCACATCATTAAATTATTAAGATGACAAGTCTCGTTGCTATAATAGAATTATATGTTTAATACTTTCCTTTTTTCCTCACGTTTTAAGGTTTTATATGCCAATATTAATTTTCCTCTCTGAAACTTGTAACATAGTATATATATATATATATATATATATATATATATATATATATATATATATATATATAAAATGTGTGTTTATTTTTGCATCTTGCGTCATAGCTCAAATGTATATCATATCTTTTTTTCACCTTGTGAATTTGTCTTGCACATGCCCAAGTGTTTTTAACTGACCATGTAAGTTGTACAAAAGAAAGGATAACATTCCAAGATAGAACATATAAATGTGTTATATTAATTAAATAGGCAACACGTGTCACTAGTTGAAACATTCTTCACCAATGCATCTATCTTGTAGCATTGTTTGACACTATTCATATGAGTAACAAAGGAAAATTTATTTGAAATAATAACTCATAAATCCTTATAAGACTCAACCTTTTCTAAGATGTTACCCTGAAGCTTAACAGGTTTCTTGGAAATACTATTACTTAGGTATATTACTTTGCATTTACTGTGACTAAAGTTTTTACCAGCATCTGCTGCCAAAGATGCTATTTATATTCCTGTGCATATTTGTTCAACTAATATGAATCCTTTCATTGCATAGCTGAAAAAAATATTAAATAATATTGGTCTTAAGACAGAATCCCATGGAACCCCAGAAACTGCTTTCCTGAAACTGGAAGAGTATCCTAGGGTACTACTGGGTGGCTTTTCCCAGTAAGCTATCTCATGGTCCAATGTATCAAATAGGTATTGCAAACAATATTTACTAGCACTCTGTGTATAATTTCAAATGGCAAGGAATCTGCTACCTTTGCTAGGTCAAGAAATATAGTCCCTCATACTAAGCCGAAACCTGTAGCCAGTGTTACCTCATCAGAAAATTAATTTAGATCGGTCAGATCGTATCTTCCTGTAATAAATGCATGTTGATACATATCAGCCTCCTCCATTTTATGACATTCTGCATTATTTCAACCAAACATCTTTCATACCATTTACACAAAACTGGATTTAAACTTAATGGTCTATTTCTTTTTAAATATAAATTTCCCTTTTAAATAGTGGAGTAATGTAGAACTATTTTCCACATTTTTGGAACTGTTGTTTCAAGCAAATTACTTGAGGAATTTGTAGCACTTCAATTATATTTGAAAATAAGTTAGATATCGTGATTGCAAGCATATTGACTGGGCATTCGTTACGCTTATTCACCGCTTAATTTGGTTATTTTAAGGAATGTATATTTCATTAGAATAATATCAGTGGTTACAGAATTATGAGAAAATTCAGGGCTCATACTAATGGGTTAAACTTAAAATTATGGAATGTGTCTTGTCTTTTAAATCATTTATTCATAGATTCATAGGTTCATAGGTTCATACTAGGCTATCTGCCCTAGGGCATTTATAAGCCTAGCCAGAATGTGTTTGGCTTTTGCCACCCATTTTAAATTTATTTTGCTATGCCCTTTTTCGAGGTTAGTATACTGTGCCTCTGTCTAACAGTGACACAGAAGTGATACCCGGGGTAAACCTACGATCTCCCATCCACTCATCAAGATTCCTCTTGAAGAGAGTCAATGAGGGACTCTGCCTAACCTGGACTGGGATTTTATTCCAGAGTGAAGGGAGCCTCTGGGTTATGAATCTGTCCCTCCAGCATGTTCTATTTATTTCAGTGCTGAGGTTCAAGTCTCTTGAGCACGTAGCTCGATGGGATTTGGATTTTCTGAGGTGCAGCATGTCCATTAATTCCGGGTTGGACATGGCTTTATACGTCAGGCACAGATCGCCTCTGAACATGCGGTATGCCACTGAGTAGAGCTGGAGTTTCTTTAACCGGGCAGCATATGGCATCTGTTTGAGCCCTTTGATCCTCTTGGTGAGGTACTTTTGGGGTCTTTCCAGTTGCTGCAGGTGTCTGGTAAGGTACATCCCAAAAGGGGCATTGTACTCAATTATGGGCCTGATGAGAGATGAGTAAAGAGGCACGATGACCTCCCCTGATCTAGATGTGAATCCCTTCATGATTAGGTGGGCTATATAAAATGTTTTTCTAACCACTTTGGCCACGTGGTTGTCAAATTAGAGATTGCTATCAACTTGGGTCCCCAGGTCCCTAATTACTTCTTCTGTACTTAATGGATTACCACCTATGTGGTAATTTGTGGGCACTTTGTTTTTGCCAAAGGGGATGACTATACACTTTTTGGCATTTAGCTTGAGGCCATGGCGCTGGCACCAGTTGTCTGTTTCTATGAGGCCCTTTTGGAGGATGCTTGTGTTGGCTGGAGAGTCGATTATGGCACCCAGTTTGCAGTCATCTGCGAACTTGGTCAGCCACAGTCCTTCCGTGTTGGTCTGTACCTCCGAGAAATATATACCGAACAAGAGAGGTCCCAGGACTGAGCCTTGTGGGACACCACTTGTAACTGGTTTGGAGTCTGACATGGCTCCAGCAATTCAAACCATGTGGGTTCTGTCCTTGAGCCAGTTTGCAATCCATCTAGTGACATAGGGGTTTATATTTAAGCTGGTGAGCTTATCTATAATGCCCGAGTGGGGTATTGTATCGAAGGCTTTTGCGAGGTCCAGGTAGGCTGTGTGGACCACCTTCCCCTCGTCAATGGCCTTGGTGACTGTTTCAAAGAAATCAACCAGGTTTAAGAGGCAGGATCTGCCCTTAACAAAGCCAAACTGGGTAGGATCCAGTGTTTCTAGGTCCCCAATATCTTTATTTATGAGGTCCATGATGACCCTTTCCATAGCTTTGCAGACCAAGCTAGTCAGGCTTATGGGGCGATAGTTTCCAGGATCCGTTGAGGCACCACCTTTATGGAGAGGGACCACTGTTGCTGTACGCCACTCTTTGGGCACATATCCTGTAGTAAGGCTGAGATTGAACAGTAGTTTTATGTTTGGGTTTAGCTCTTCTTGGAGTTCATGTAGGACGCAGCCTGGGACACCATCTGGTCCCATTGATGCTGTGTATTTTGCTTTGGAGAGGGCGGCTCTTACCTGAGCATCTGAGATGTCAGGGGGGCAGCACTCTGCTGGGATAGATATTTGCCCTTTTGGTGGGGGAGAAGTTTGCTGAACCTGTCAGCTAGGATGTTGGCAATGTCTGTGGGTTCGGTGTATTTATTGTCATTTTGGACTAATTCTGAGCATATCTGGGAATTACCACCCAGGTTCCTAACATAACTAAAGAAAGCCTTGTGATTATCCTTAGTGTCCTGTGCAATTTTTCTCTCGAAGCTGGCCTTAGACAATTTTATGTGTACCCGTAGTTTTTTGCTAATACTGATCAGTGATGCCTTCCTTTTTTGGGATTTTGCTCTATCATTTAGTAGCTTCCTCCTTCTATTGTATAGTTTGTTTATGGCTGGGGTCCACCAGACAGGACGTTTGCCTTTGGAGGATTGGGTCTTGGTTTTATTTGGGATCGCATGATCCATGCATTCCTGAAGGTGGTCATAGAATGCGTTTATAAAGGATTCTGCGGTCTGGGCCGTATTTTCCACAGGCCCGGGGGCTTTGAAGGATTCCACCTCAGTTTTGAGAAGTGTGAAATTTGCTTTAGAGAAGTTTTTCACTGTGGTTTTCTGGGCAGGGGGTGGGGTCGGGATGTGAATATCCAGTGAGATTAGTTTATGGTCTGATCTTACCAGTGAGGGATACACTTCTGGTCTGGAGCATAGAGTCCCCGTGTTGGTGATGATCAGTTCCAGTATGTTTTCCTCTCTTGTGGGAGTGGTAACAAGTTGTTCCATCGCATTTGAGTTTATAAATTCTAGGAACCTTTGGGCTAGGGTGTTGGAGCTAGAGTAATGCTCCCAGTCTATGTTTGGGTAGTTGAAGTCGCCCAATATAATGGTGTTTGGAGAGACCTTCATATTTTCCAGTGTTCTCAGGAAGGCCGAGTGGGGTTCCTGCGTTTGGGAGGGTGGTCTGTAGCAGGCTATAAACTGGAAGGCAGTTTTACCCACTGTTAGTTGCACATGGATAGTCTCTGATGCTTCGTGCTGTGCCACCAACCTGGAGGTGTGGGTATGTTTGATGAATATCGATACTCCCTCTCCTTTTGTGGTTCGGTCCAAGTTTTGGGGCCAAAAAGCATGGTATGAGGTATAACCTGGTAGTGCTGGGGTGCTCTCAGGAGCCTTGAACCAGGTTTCTGTTACTGCACAGATATCGATGTTCTCCATGCTAAGTAGAGTTTTGAGTGCATGCATCTTGAGGTTTAGACTTCTGGCGTTGAGTAGCATTACTCTTAGTTTCTTATCCCTTGTGATACCTATGGAGGTGGGTTTGTCTTTTGAGCCTTGCCTAAAAAAGGCACTATGGGGGTAGCAAGAGCCTTTGACAATATCCGAAAGCCCAGGGGTGACAGGTGCAAGCCATCCCTAGTGAAGCATCGTGGCTTGTCAAGCATATCATCCCAAGCTGACAGGCATTGGATCCCCTTTGAATGACACCAGTACTTAAGCCAATTGTTGAAATTGATCATCTTGTCTTCATATTGTGGCATCATTCTTGGTGAGGGTAAGATGCTACTCAAGGTCAGGGTCATACTGGCCTGGGCTACATGCTCAGAGAGCTCCTTTATGTCTCTTTTCATGTAGTCCAGGGAGGTACGTCTCAGGTCATTCACACCAGCATGGACAATGACTGAGTCATATTTGTACTTGCCTTGGAGTGACCTGAGTGCTTGTGTTGGTTCTTCTTTTCATTTTTGAAAGAATGAATACAACTATAGCAAGAATCTTTGTTATTTTCTTTTGATGACTTGTTTCAAATTCAATTCATTCTTGTTGAATTAGCTGTTAGAGTTCTTTTGTAACCTTTTTTAACTTTGATGCATTCCTTCCCACCCGTTGTTATTTTTTTATATTGTTGAAAAATCTCTTCTTCCTTTTGTATATCTTTAACAATTTTGTACTCAACCATCTGGATAAACTGTTGTTCCTGTGTGTCTTTCCCACCCTCAGTTCAATATGATGTTCTAATATTTCTTTTAATGTGTGATATCCAAAGTCTATCTCCTCATCCAAGCTATTATTTTTCTTGTCCACATTACTTAGCTCTTCCTTGATCAAGTTGTAATTCAAATGTCCATATTTATATTTCTTAATTTTCGGTCTGCTTTGCCTAAGGGAGAAAGAGTTTCTAAATTAGTTTTCAAATTGAAATTATTACTTGTGTAAAATCCAAGATGTTATTTCCTCCAGTTAGATCTTCTACCATCTTCTAAGACCATGAAAGGTAAGAATATTTATAAATTCCTGGTCAGAGTCTGATTGTGCAGTTACTGGCTAATAATGATACTCCTCATCTCCTCTGTTACTGTTTTAGGGATTTGTATTTATTATAATTGGGAAAAGAAATTGATGATACATTCCCATGCCTCAGCTATTGAAACAAAATTATAGGTTTCATTATCCAAAATAAATTTTATGTCATTATGTTTATTTCCTACACACAGTGTAATGCAGGAAAAAAAATAAAAGATTATGAGATTTGTTGTTTCTTAGTTTTCTTATGGTAATTTCCTAAAAATGTTTAATAATTTCTGAAATGTTTCAACACATGAATCCTAATCCATAATAGCTTAAATATACATCAGCACTAGAAAATATTCTTGTATTATTTAAATATCCTTCTCAGTAAATTATTAACTACATGTTATAAAACAAACACAGCAATCACACTTGTTTCATCCATGTATTATACAAGTATGCCTTTGTAAAAAGGTAGTCATTCTTAAAGATGACATTATTTCACAAAATATAGCATGCATTTGATTTTGATCAAAGAATTCCAAAATGTACAATACTATTTTTTCATAGATTTTATCTATCATACAAAGCATTAGTGCCACAATATGTAATAATATATTAGTATTTGGGTTAACTTTAATCCAGTTAAAGAGGTCACTGTGTTTTTTTTTTTTTTTACTTTGCCTAAATGAGATGATCATCTTGCCATTTGCTTTATCATAGAATCAAAAGCATTAAAAACTCATTGTCAGTAGTAGCTTGGTATAAATTTATCCCCCTCATTTTATTTTTATATTTCTTGTTAAAGTGCCAGTTTTTATTTAGAGATGCTCGTTCCTCCTAATGCTCTAAGTTTTGATTTTTCTAATTAATATTTCCTCCTAACTTCTTGAAGTTTATGGATTACTTTTCCTCCTTGTTCTTTGTTTTTACTTTGGGGGGTATAAAATAGTATCTGTTAAATCACTGAACTGTTAAATGTTTCAGTACACGTGCTATCAGTTGCATTCTGTTCATCAATTTTATTTCCATTGTCGAATATTATATTACTATAGATGTAAATTACAGTAGATTTGTGTGACCTCATCTTTTAGTCCTGTGTCATTTCTTACTGCATGTAATGATTCTTCTTGTATTCATACATTAGATGTGTTAGTAACATCAACTACTACTTCTTCTCTGATCATATTTTTCTTTTTAGCCTTAACTATACATTTACCCTCATTTTTCCTTTCTTCTCAATTGTATTTCATTTTTCTTGCTTTAAATACTAGTTTCTGATACATCATTTTCATCTAACTTCTATTCATTAGTGAGTGGGTGTTCGTTTGAAAATTTGTTACTGTCAAAAGCAATGTTTTCCTTATGCATTTGTGCATTCTCTGATATAATTGATTCTTTTGCACTAAATTGAGTCTGTGTACTACCTTCTATCTAGTTTTTATTATGCAGAATTACTTGCAACTGTTTTTTCTTTACCAGATGGAATATTGCTACCCCCTATTTGAGATGCAATAGAATCAAGTAAGCGATCATCTGTGCTGTTCTGTACATATACATATATACTCCTTAAAGCCTTTACATTACTATGTGTGCAGTTAGAAGTGGTATAATACTAATTTACTTATATAATATTATAGCAATAACTCATAGCTTCCCCCTGTGACCAAACTATGCTAACCGTGGGTAAGTCCAGCATTACTCACACCCAGCTGTGGGTTATTGCTATTACACAATGGTGTTACTTTTGTGTTGTGTTATTTTTGTGTTGTTATTTAGGTTTCTTGTTCCTTTATTTTGTATTTTTCCACTTTTTGTAAGATAAATAGTCCCAGAATTTTACTTCATGTTTATTGTTTATTTATTTTATTTCTTTTTTAAGTTAAATACATGTTATTATTCATTTTCAAGAGATGTAAGAAGATAATTGTATAAGTAAATATATTTTTACAACTTTTTTATGTATTGCTGTTGTATCTATATTGCTTCTGAGTTGATTGTTGTCTTTGTTCAGATGTTGGGTTGAGTTCCTGCTAGTGTAGTACCTGTAATTAGAGATTGTTTTTATAGCTAGCTTTATATATCTATATATATATATACATATATATATATATATATATATATATATATATATATATATATATATATATATACATATATATATCTATGGGTCTACTTGAAAACACTGACATGCCAAAACACTGACGATGAGAACACCGAGACCGGAAGATCGACAACTGAGATGACCGACAGTTTAAAAGGACGAAACTTCACATGCCCGACAAGCCACAATCCCGACAATCAACAAAACAAAACGAATACCTTTTCTGAAAAACACACACACAATACAAGCACACCAAAAACCTTGCAAACCTACACTAAACCTTACATACACAACTATCTATGCACTAACCTTAACCCAAACCCTAACCCTAAGGTCCGTCACTATCGCACACTCACCTAAACTGCGCCCTAACCCTAACTCACTTAACCCGCCCCAACCCTAAAGTCTGTCACTATCGCACACTTACCTTACCCGCACCCTAACCCTAACTCACTTAACCCACCCCTAACCCTAAAATCTTTCACTATCACACACTTACTTTAACATGTCGATGTTTTCAGCGTCGGGCTTTTAAACTGTCGATCATCTCAGTTGTCGATCTTCCAGTCTCGGTGTTCTCGTCATCTGTGTTTTGGCATATCGGTGTTTTCAAGTAGACCCATATATATATATATATATATATATATTAAATTATATATAAGCATAATTTTACTTACTTATTTTTGTTGGTTTTGTATGTTGTAGATGTTTATTGTTCCATAGTTTATTATTTTTTTGGTTGGATTGGAAAGTTTCTGATTCATTTTCAAAGTCTGAAGTTTCTGTATTATGGAGTTTTATTTTTTTTTTCTTGGTCTGTTGTCTGTTTTATTACTTATATTATCTTCATTTATTGGATTTTTTGGTGTTTGTCGCTGTGTTCCAGAGATTATTTTCCCCATGTTTTGTATTCATCTAGTGATGGTTGGTAATAGGAGAATAGTAATGTTTCACTTTTATGCCCTGTAACTGTCATTATTTGTTGTGCTTCCGTTCCTGATTGTGAAAGCAAGATTGCTGCTGTTGCTCTTAAGGAGTGGTTTGTATACCTTGTTGATAGATTTGCTAGTTTGCAAATTTCTGGTAACATTTTTGAAAGATAATTTATTCCCATAGGTTATGTTGAGTACTATGTTCACATTTTGTCAGTACATGTTGTGGAAGTTTGTTTGAGTGCAGAAACACTGCTTTTGTATTAGGTGGCATTTTTTTGAAGGTATTTTTTGAGACGTTTTACAGGACACAATGGGTCTGTGAGGTTTTCAAACATGAATTCTCTTAGTAAAATTTTTTGTGACATCCTCATATTTTGTATGTTTTTTTCTATATTTTTTGTTACATATTCGGTGCCATCTTCATCTTTCTTTATTGTAAAACTGTCTTGTGTGAGGTATCATAGTCCTTCATTTCCACATCTTGTAAAGTGTAGTTGTATATCAAACCAGACTTTTTTGATAAGTCCATCCGCTGTGTTTGGGCAAAATACTTGTTTGTTTCTTAGTTGTGTTATTTCTTGTATTGTTAGTGGATAGTGGTGTTCTGCTGTAGCTTTTCCTTGTCTTCTGTGTTTTTATTACTGATTTAAATACATTATTTGCATTTGTTAGATGTATGTCGGTAATTATGTTAATCTTTCTATTTAATGGTGGGTTATTTATATATCTGTTGAGTCTTGCATATAGGAATACAAATGCAGTTATTAGATATCCTTTTCATTTTGTGTTTCATACTGTAGTGTAGAATTCTCTATGTATTGTGTTTAAGTTTTCTGGTGTAATAGTGTGCAAGTCTATGCTGTAGTTTTTATTTTTGTTTGTTTTATTTTGTTTTTGCCAGTTTTGAAATGTGTTTATAGTCCCAGTTTGTTTGTTTTCTTGTACTTGCTTCTTCTTTTTCTAATTCTAGTATTTGTACTTCTTCAGGTGTTTTTCTGCATGTCTTTTTTGTGTGTCTGTGTTGTATTGCTTTAAAAAAATTTTTTTTACCTTTCTGAAGTGTATGAGTTGTCATGTTGTTCTTGCTTCTGTGAGAGTTGTTATGTTGCAGTACTTGCTGTACTTGCAGTTGTAGAGCTTCCTTACTTGTTGACAGTATACTTTTTGTTTCTGGTATGTTGTCAAATAGTTCTCCTATCTCACTGTTGGTTATTGGGTCGAAGTTACCTTCCATTTTTTTTTTTTTTTTTTTTTTTTTTTTTTTTAGTTTCTGTGGTATGTGGTTTTGGCAGTGTTTCTTTCCCATTTACAGTATTTCTGATATAAGAAGGCTCGTGCATGCTTGTGGAAGGATGTAATGAAATATGGGCTGTGCTTATTAATGTACTGTCCGTAGTGTTGTTTCATGTTTTTACTTGCAAGAATGTAGTTTTTGTACTTCTTAAATGCAGGGAAGTAGCTTCTATATACAGTGGATATAAAAAGTTTACACACCCCTGTTAAAATGCCAGGTTTTTGTGATATAATAAAATGAGACCCGAATAAATTTTTTCAAAACTTTTCCACCTTTAATGTGACCTATAACCTGTATAATTCAATTGAAAAACAAACAAATATATTAGGGTAAAAAATATAAAAAATAAAAAAGTACAATAAGCTGGTTGCATAAGTGTGCACACCCTTAAACTAATATTTTGTTGAAGCACCTTTTGATTTAATTACAGCATTCAGTCTTCTTGGGTAGGAGTCTTTCAGCATGGCACATCTTGACTTGACAATATTTGCCCAGTCTTCCTTGCAAAAGTTCTCAAAATCTGTCAGATTGTGAGGGTATCTGTTGTGCACAGCCTACTTCAGGTCACCTGGCAGATTTTCTATTGGATTTAGGTCTAGGCTCTGGCTGGGCCATTCCAAAACTTTAATTTCTTTTTGATGAAGCCATTCTTTTGTCGAGTTTAATGTATGCTTGGGGTCATTGTTGTGCTGAAATCTGAAATTCCTCTTCATCTTTAGCTTTCTAGCAGAAGCCTGAAGGTTCTGGGTCAAAAGTGATTGGTATTTGGAACTGTTCATAATTCCCTCCTTGACTAAAGCCCCAGTTCCAGCTGAAGAAAAGCAGCCCCAGAGCACGATACTGCCACCACCATGCTTCACCATGGGGATGGTATTCTTTTGGTGATATGAATTGTTTTTGTGCCAAATGTATGTTTTAGAATTGTAGCCGAAAAGTTCAACCTTGGTCTCATCAGACCATAACACATTTTCCCAAATGCTTTTGGGAGACTTAATGTATTGTTATGCAAATTTTAGCCAGGCCTGGATGTTTTTCTGTGTAAGAAAAGGCTTCTAGCTTGAAACCCTAGCCCATAACCCAGACATGTGGAGAATACGGGAGATTGTTGTCAGATATAGTACACAACCAGTACTTGCCAGAAATTCCTGCAGCTCCTTCAGTGTTGCTGGCAGCCTCCCTGACCAGTTTTTGTCTTGTCTTTTCATCAGTTTTGGAAGGACGTCCAGTTATTTGCAATGTCACTGTTGTGCCATATTTTCTCCACTTTTTGATGACTGTCTTCACTGTGTTCCATGGTATATCCAATGCTGTGGAATTTCTTTGTACCCTTCTCCTGACTGATACCTTTCAGCAATGAGATCCCTTTAATACTTTATAAGCTCTCTGTGAACCATGTCTTTTGCTGTAGCAGGCAACTGAGTAAATGTCAGTAAAATCCTACTAGGACAGCTGAACTTTATTTGGGGTTAATCAAAGTCTTTTTAATTGACAGCAGGTGTGTACCCAAGAAGACTGAATGTTGTAATTAAATCAAAAGGTGCTTCAACAACATATTAGTTTAAGGTTGTGCACACTTATGCAACCAACTTATTGTTCATTTTTTAATTTTTAGATTTTCCCATAACAGATTTATTTGTTTTTCAATTGTATTGTACAGTTTATAGGGCACAGTAAAGGTGGGAAAATGTTTGAAATTATTTATTGTGGTCTAATTTTTTTATATCACAAAAATCTGGCATTTTAACAGGAGTGTGTAAACCTTTTATATCCACTGTATGTATATTTAAATGATTTTCTTTCATTCTGGATATGTGTTCAGGATATAGAGCTAAGTTTGCAAATAGTTAAGTTCTTGCAAGTTTTTAGTCAGAGGTAGAGAGAAGTTTTGCATTGCAAGGTGGGTGTTAATCTTTTGTCTTACTGTTTTAATGTTGTAATTTTTTTTTATTTACAGTTAAGTTCTGGACTTTTAAGAGTTGCCATTTTAAGGAAAATGTATATGTTCATGCAATTATCACTAGTCTTGTAAGGGGAGCAGTTGTGCTGTGTGTTTTGCATACAGGTAATCTGTTCTTTAAATGTTTTGTATTTAATTGACTATCTTTGGCATTTCTTTATTTGAAATACTCATAGTCTAGTAAGGACAGGAGTTGTGCTGTGTATAGTATAGATGGGTAAGGTGATTTTTTTATGGTTATCATTTGACAGACGATTGATTGGTATTTTTACTTGAAATCATTGCTATGTAGTTAGTTGAAGAGTTGTAGTGTGTATGCTGTATTCGGGTAAGGTGTTTTCTAAACTGTTTTATTATTCAGTAGATGATTTTTTGTTTTTTTTTTCAGTTGAAATTGCCACTCCATGATACGTTTGTGGACGGACTTTTTTTTAGTGTATGCTGGATTTAGAATAAGCACGCTGATTGGAATGGCCAATCAGCATGTGCTTTTTCCGTCTTTCATGAGTTTCCTTTGTATAATAATCAATTTGATTCATTTTAAGCGATTTAAACCTTATACACTGATATTTGCATTATTACTTTGAATATATGAGCAACAAGTCAAACACACTTTCATAAATTTAAGTAGCATTACATTTTCTAGTTTATACTCATTTAGTATATACATTTTGACTCTCAGCATTGACCATTCATGGTCAAGCAAATTTATATACTATGAATATTGGTAATACATCAAGAGTAATAGTAATGGAGATGATCAATACAGGACATGTTTATCTACAAGACTTATGTTCACACGATTCATGATACAAATCCTACTTCTATACAACAATCAAAAAATGCTTTGATCTAGATCCTTATGATGATCACTAAAACATTAATTGCAAACCAACTTGGTTTGACAGATTACAATAAAAACAGAACTAGACAGAACACCCTGACTTAATGTGATTGAGATGTTCAGTATTGGACTCATATGTCAACTAGACCCCATCTCAACACAACAGTCTCATAGCCTAGATGCTTATGATCACCTAAGCACTAATTACAAAGCTACTAAACTTGACACTTTCAATGATTTAAAGATTCAATGACTTTATATTCAAACTCAGGGCCTACACAGGCCATTTAAGAGTTTAGTAACCAAAAAAAAAAAAAAAAAAAAAAACAGGTAAAACCCTGAATGTAAAACATTAAACCATAATGAAAGGTGGCATGCTGACTACCGTGCTACAAACAAATGGAGTAACCAGAATGTAAAATCACAGCATATAATACTTTATTAGAACATGTAGATTCAGCACTTGTAACCTGTTGTAATAAAGACTTCATCAGAATAAAGAAAGCATGAAACATCCAGGATTATATAGTATAATCATTAAATAACTAGTTCTAATTGTTTTGTTAGGTAATGATTCCTTAAATAAACATACCTATCCCTAAAAGTTACTAACTAAAAGCAGCAATAAAAAAGTTGTCACTATCAGAAAAATTCAGTGAAAGCTTAAACCAAATAAAATGAAATAAAATGCTATAGAATTTCCTGTTTTTTGTAAGGAATTTATGGATAACAGTGCCTGTGACTGCTTTAAAGCTGTTATCTCTACGCCTAAGGCTTGTCATCATGATTTAGAAACATTCAACTGGCAGGACTGTCCTCAACAAATAATTTTAATACAGACAGTCCAGGACCTTGGGTTCCCAATTCAGGTACTGTTTTACATAATATTATATCTGTCGATGGTACATCAGACTAACAGAGTAATTCTGCCTGTTTTAATTTCACTAACTTAGAACATTTTCAAAAGTGGGCTAATTCATTTGATGAAAAGTGTCTGTTTCACATTGCAGGCCTTATTGGTACAGACTTTAAAGGTGTTAATACTTTCCAAATGGATTCTTTGAAATATGGCCTCAATGAATTAGAAACCAAATTGTTAAAAATTAAATAATACTCCTCTGGAAATCGTTCCCAGTACCAAGCTACTTGGCATTACCATTGATGAAAACCTAAAATTCGACTCCCACATCTTCTCTGCAATCAAAAAAAAACCACCAGAAAATTGGTCTCCTCTACAGACATAATTGCTACCTTACACCCTCCTCCCATCAAACCCTCGCATCTACCTTTCTTCTCCCCTCTCTCTTGTACGGTGCTACCCTATTCTCCAACCTACAACTCGGCCTCTGTTCCAAACTCAAAGCTTGTTACAACAAAATCTGCAAATTTGCTACCAATTCTAAGAACTTTTCCCATCACTGCTACTCCCTACACACCCTAAACTGGCTAGAACTTCGCAACCACCTAAAATATTTACAACAGCCCACAAACTCATCTTCAAACCAAAAGAATGCCCTTCTCTTGCCAAATCTCTAATACCCTACACACCTAGCTGCATCCTGCGGTCCAAAGGCCAAAACCTCCTACATGTACACAAACCCCTACACCCACCTGGCCCACTAATACTGTCCCACACCATAGCCAAACTGTGGAACACCCTCCCCCACCACTACGTAACATACCAAACCACAACAACTTCAAATCCATGCTTTTCTCCCATCTAGCCTCCAAATGGGAATGTCCTTCACATGCTCCCACCTAAAAAAAAAAAAAAACACCCACACCACTAACTCCACACCTAAATCATCTTTCCTTTGCTAATCTTAACAAAATGTCATAGGTCTTTCTCTGTACATCTTTTCAAAATTTTTGCATGCAAGCCTCTGGCCTATCTTACTCATATTCCCAACTGACATCCTCTTCATTGCAAAACAGTGTATATACTATTGTAAAACTGTTATTCCTGTACAGACTAACTATGACATATATAACTCACATTATATACTAGTAATGTGTCAACTTTCTGTAATTCTGTCTTTTATCTGTTTGTAAGTTTTGCAAATTTCTGTACTTTATATATTTTAGTAATGTGATAAATGTCTGCATTTTATACTATGTACTGGAGCTTTTTGTATGTTTGTAACTTTGCAAATTTCTGTACTTTATAAATATTGTAATGTTGCAAATTTCTGCATTTTATACTAGGTACTGGAGCTTTTCTCCTCGGGTCTCCACTGAAAATGAGCCACAAGCCCAGCTGGACTAACCCAGTTAACAAACAATAATAAATAATAAATAAATAAAATAAATAAAACTGCAAAATTGGACAATTTATATTTGGAGGACTGTATCAACAGGCAGATTTATGTTTAAATACCCTGATGGTTTTCCTTACAATGTTGAAATGGTTAAAGATTTTTAATAACCTTTTTGATAGATTTGGCTTTAAGCTGATGGCTATGATTATTAAATATAGCAAAATGAAGACTGACAATTTAGCTTCACCACAAATTGCAATGGAAAATATGATGTCACCACTTGGAAAAAGACAAGACCAGTGAGGACTTTCCTTTTTCACTTTTAATAAAATAACAAAACAGGAGCACAATGTACAAGAATTCACTTCTCTAGTGCCTCAGCTGGTTAAGCCTTTACAGAATATACTCTCTCTTATACATTCAGCCCTTAAATACCATAATTTAAAACAATTATTCAATTACATATATAAAGAAACAATCATCATAAAGGAAGCACTCCCAATGACATTCCTTATTTATCTTTCATTATTGACTGACAATTTGTTAAATGAAGTTGAAGCTTTAAATAACACCATAAGAAACAATTTATTACTTAATTATTATAAAGATAGTCATGGGCATGTTATTATTAGGATTGATAAAAAATGTGAAGATATTGTTATATGCAAACAGAAGATTTTTAGGGATGCCATACAGTATAATGACAATTTAATGTATCATTTTAAAGGTAAGATGTTTAACAATCACAGAGGGCATGCTTCAACAATGTGGGTACAAATGAGATAAGTAGGGTAAATGTAGAAGAAAGACAAGATACTACAATCATGACTCCCCTAACATTGTAGCAATATGAGATACTTCAGAATTCCCTCCTCTTAACAGCCCTAATGAACTAGGAGATGTTAATAACACCTCCGATTTTACAAAGGTAAAAGGCAAAGGGAAACCCCAAGGGAAGGTAAAGAGAAAAAAGAGGACTTAGTAATTACAGTAGACACAGATGGGGTGACACATACCCTTAATGGCTACCACATTTATAATGATAGTAATACCATAATTACCCCAGAATACATTTCTATTTTTGAGAAAGGTTTGAAATGTGTCCCAACGTGTAAGTTTAACATTTGCGATACTTTAATTTAGCTAAAATGATTCATTAGGAAAATAAATCATCTAACACTTATTTTTGAAGGATGAAAATACTTACGACGATAAAAAAGAAGTGGTCCACAAAGAAGTTTCTTTCAACCCCCCCCACTCCACACTATTGTACATGTTTTTGATTCAGCATGAATGGCCAATTTATGTAAGTTTTCCACTGACAAGAAGCATTACCAACATTGCAATCTCACTCAGAACGAGACATCAATTTTAGGGGAACTGGTTCATAATACTAACCTTAGCATTATGAAACTAGAAAAGGGTGGCAATACTGTCATTATAGATGTGATTGACTACTCGTCTATAATGTTTTAAATTTTACAGGATACCACCACATATTTTCTAGTTTCAAGGAACAAAATCAATATTGCTTATCACAAAACTGACCTAATGCTAGAGGACTTGTAAATGGCAGAATTACCCCTAAAATCTATGATTTTCTAAAAGTAGAGAAACCTAGGGTCCTGTCTTTTTTTGGAATCCCCAGACTCCACAAGAGCACTACCAATCCACAGTACAGACCAATTGTTGCAGCCAGTTGATCTAAGACCCATCCTATAGTGGTCTATTTGGATAAATCCTTAAAATTTGTTATGAACACACATTCCTATATAATAAAATATTCATGGGATTTTTTAGGAAGGTTGACCCAGGACCTTTTTTCAGACAACACAGGCTTTCTCACTACTGACATGGTAGATTTGTTCTCCTCCATTCCATTAGATGATGGATTGGATGACAGTTTGGTAAGATTTGATATCTTAAAAGGCCAAGACATAAATCTTTCCTTGAAACATATTAGGATTGTGTTACAGAAGAACTTCATCTTCTTCAAAGGTGAAACCTTCCAACAAAAAAATAGATGTTTCTATGGGCACTGCTTGTGCCCCCTTTATGCAAATCTTGCTTTGTTAAGTTGGGAAAAGAAGTTGATATTTAATTCTAACTTTGGAAAAATATAAAATTATACACTGGATTTTTGGATGACATCCTTATTGTTTGGGAAGGAGCAGAGAATATCATAGGAGACTTCATAGATTATTTCAACAATGCCATCACCTTTTTGAAGTTTACATTCATTTACAACAAATCTGAAATTAATTACTTAGATACTAGAACTGAATTAGACAAAGGAAAATGTAGGTCTAGAATACACAGAAAATCAACCTTCAATAATTTTATTTGCCCTTTTTGAGTGCATACCCATTTAAGCAAAAATATTCTTATAAAATGACAGTGTGCCAGCGCTACAAGTATGATCTTTAGCTACAATGACCCAGTGGAAGAGATTAAATTTATCATGGACTTGTTTAGCAAAAGGGGATATCCTAGTCAATTTGTTTCTGAGGTCTCTCAGGAAATTATCCTAGAATATGGGAAAAGTATACGCCATTTTTAGGGGTTACATTCAATCATTCAGGGACAGAAACTATTAATTCTGAAGGGAATTTTCACAAAGCAATGATAGTGGAATTCAAATATGCTGTATCAGCCATTAAAAACATCATTTTCAAAAATTGGAACATGTTAAGTTTTATCCCTGAGTTGGTGGGAGTCTTAGGTACTGACCCCAAGTGTATCTTTAAAACAGCGAGGAATTTAAAGAACATGTTTGAGGGAAAGTCCAACAATAAAAGGAAAAAAAGATGGGGGTAGCATAAAAATGTGGTAGCTGTGCTTAGTGCAAATTTATTTTTGAGGGTGAAACAATCACCATAAAAATGTAGTCCATAGTAAAATTTACTTTAGAAAGGGAAATTGTTGTAACATGGTAATTGTCTATTTAACAATCTGCAATAAATGCATGTTTTTATATAAGGAAACAGAAAAAAAGAAGTGCATCTATGAGAACTCTGTAACATCAGAGCCAAGAAAATCAATAACACCACATTTAAATACACATTGGTGAAGTCTACACACAATGAATTTTTATTTGGTATTTTAGAGAAAGTCAACATCGATCCCAGAGGTGGGGACTGGGAAAATACACTTCAATACAAAGTGATACTCTGGCAATTTAGACTTAATGCCTTGACTATGTCTCTATAAAACCAATATTGAAGCGTAGAGCCTCAAAGTTGTTGAAACAATGTACCTTACATTTTAGCACATCTTTATACATTTATTTTATGCACATTGTTTTTTAACTTACTTTATATGTTTTTATTTTCTAAAGGGATTTTTACCATTTATTAATTCATTCGGTTTGATTATATAGTACAATTGGAGTCCACTTTTTATTCTTCACTTTTTTATCTTACCATTGTTTTATTTGCCACATTTATCCTATTTAGTCTAATTATTTATAAAAAGGCAGTTTTCATTATATGAGCATAAGTTTATTATGGATTTACAGTTAATTCAATTAATATAATATTATACTTAATTGAATTCAAGTCAGCCTATATGGGTTTAAATCTGTTTGTGGTTTTCAACAGCATATATAAAAATACTGAAACTGCTTTTTAAAACCACAAGCATTCTATACTATTTTATTTAATTTTATTTGGTTTAAGCTTTCATTGAATTTTTCTCACAGTGACAAATTTTTATTGCTGTTTTTAGTTAGTAACTTTTAGGGATGGATATGTTTCTTTAAGGAATGATTACCTCACAAAATAACTAGAATTAATGATTTAATTGATTGCACTATATAATCTTGGATGTTTCATGCGTTATTCTTTCTCATGACGTCCTGATTATAATGGGATAAAAGTGCTAAGTCTACATATTCTAATAAAGTATTTTATGCTGTGATTTTATGTTCTGGTTCCTCCATTTGTGTCAAACATGCTAGATGGCCCGCCACCTTTCTTTACCATTTAAGAGTTTGTCTTATTGTTGAACCTGATGCAATTGTAATTTTCTTCAACCATTGATCTAAAGCCTCCATAAGTATATTCAAATCAGCAATATAATGATAATAATAGCAAAATGTAGTCACAGTTTGATCAAGATTTAATAAAGATTAAGTAAACATACTTGTCACAACAACTGACCTTTCAGTCTAAAATTACTCTTTCAAATCCTTAAACCAGTCTCTGTCACATAATTAATATTGTATACAAATGTATTATTATAATCCTGAATTAATGTTAACTTTGCTTGGTCAGGAACTTCGAATAGCAATATGCCAATACAAAAGTAGGTCTATATGTGCATATACTTGACATGCAAATCTTACAGAGTCAGCAGATAACTATATTAGTACTTCTTTGAATAAAGATAGACTGAGAAACACTTTACATTATTTTACCAAGCTAATACAATACTTGAGTAAAAATGAATCTATTCACTGAATGTTAGGCCTTAATCAAGCAATATTAATTTTATCATCACAAACTCTTTATGAATGCTGTGCTGATTTAAAACCTCATTACTCTTTACTTGTTACCTGGTATCACAATATATTTGTATCAATGCTCAATTCATATTCTTCCACTCTTCTCATGTCTACTTCTAGTAGACATGTTTTAAGTCAAAATAGATGCCCTGATTGGCTGAGTGCCTTTTGAGTCACTGGTCACCAGGAACAGTGTGGTCTCTTCATCTTAAAAAAGATGCAGAAGAGCACTCCAAGCAATTAAAATGCTATAGCTACTTCTTTATCTTTAAACAGATGGGAGGAAAGACTATAGAGAAAGAAAACCTAAGTAGCAGTAAAATAAATTCAGTAACAGTATATATACTTCTCAAGTGTACCTCATTATTAGGAATGCTCCATATTTTGAGTTTTAAGAACTGAATGTTCCTCACTATTCCATATTGATAGAGTCTGACACATTAACTGTTAAGAATTTTGTAACTAATAACTAATATCAGTTGTATGCAATATTGAATCATATTTATTCATAAAAAAAAATTAGTATAACTAAGTACAATATTATACATTTCAGCCATTCTGTGAGCTTCCTAGTTAAGGTTGTAAGTGTTCCACATTTTGCCCATCACATTTTGAGAGGTAATGATCCACATTTTGGAGATGGTCAGTATAGAGCTATGTTAGTATCCACTCATAGTGGGCATGCTTTAATTGCCAGCAGATTCCATGACTGGATGACAGCTTTGTTAATCACCAGCTACAAGAAAGTTGGTTCTGTTTGTCTTAAAAAAGATACAAAAGAACACTCAGATCAATTGAAGGTACTGCATCTGCCGCCTTATCCTTAAAAGGATAGGATGAAAGGTTACAACATTGCAAACCCCTCATCAATGGTAAAATAAATTTAATAACAGCCTCCATTTTCAGTGTGTTTCTTCAAATGCCAGCAGATGACCTGATGGTTTGAGAGCCTTGTCAAGCACTAGCCATCAAGAAGTGTTCCCTTTGTCTCACAAATTATATAGGAAGGCAGTTAAATCAGTTAAAATGTTGCAGTCACTTCCTTATCCTTAAAGGACAGAGAGAAATGCTAAAAAATGCAGACACATCATCTGAAGTAAAATAAATTCAAGAACAGTGTCCTGTCTTACCAGATATGTTTTAAATAATAATAGATGCTCTCACTAGTTAAGAGCCTTGTCAATCACTAGCGACTGGAAAGAGTGTTTCCTTTGTCTTAAAAAAGATGCAGAAGAATACTCAAATCAATTAAAAATACAATAACCACCTCTTTATACTTTAATAGATGTGAGGAAAGGTTAAACAAATACAGAAGCTGTAAAATGAATTCAGTAATAGTGTTTAGTCATTGTGGGCATGTTTTAAAATGCCAGCATATGCCCTAATTGACTGAAAGCCTGGTCAAACACTAGCCACCAGAAAGAGTGTTTCTTTCATTTTAAAACATATGGAAGGGCACTCAATTCAGTTAAAATATACTGTAGTTGCCTTCCTACCCTTAAAGTATGGGAGGAAATACTAAAGACTACAAAAAACACAGCAGCAGTAAAATAAATACAATAATGATATGACATCATGATGTATGATTCTCATGATATACATCTTAAGGGGAACCCTACAGAATCCTGAAAGTCCAAAATCCTGAAGACCAAATTCCTGAGACCAAAATCCTGAAAGTTCAAAACACTGAAAACTCAAAATCCTGAAAACATACAGGATACCAACACTTACTATATTCCAGCACAAGTACATACAGAAACAAATAAAACACAAACTATATTACTGTTCTCCAAGTCCTGCACCCCCCATGTGGGGGGCTGTGCCCCCCACACCCCCTGCTTCTTAAATATATTAACTCCAAGACTGCACTTAGTGCAGTGAAGTGCAATATTGGAGTTGATATATTTAAGTAGCAGGCAGTGTGGAGGGCGCAGCATATAGTTGAAGGGTAATATGTTTAATATGTTTCTGTATGTACTTATGCTGGAATGTAGTAAGTGTTGGTATACTGTGTTTTTTCAGTATTTTGAGTTTTCAGTACTTTGAACTTTCAGGATTTTGGTCTTCAGGATTTTTGGCTTTCAGGGTTCTGTAGCGCTCCCATCTTAAGGTATACTGCTATAATCTTCTACAATCTCTGATAGCACAGTCCCACTTAAAGAACATGACTGTTTCCCTTTACTTGTGTTTGCATGATCTCACAGCTAATATGTGAATGTACAGTCACCTACAAGAGTGGTGTTGGGGAGTCTTCCCGTCTGCAAAAATGTTTTAGTGCTTTATCTGAATTATACTTATGGCCAATGTGTATGTGGCTATTTTATAAAAGGAAATTTCAGTATGGGGTTACTTTGGGCTCTTTGCTTACTGTGGTGCGTGATGTCTGAGGTCATTTGCTGAGGGGGGAGGGGCTGCAGTTTATTGGCTGTTGATTGTGTCCCTTCTGTAATGTGGCTTTGATTCAGTTTAGAACAGCAAATAATCTGTTAAAACACAGTAGAAAAAAAATCAGCAAAAATATGCTTTAGATAAAGTAACTACATGCTACTTCAAAGGATGTCAGATCATCTTGCCTCTACAGTTTTCAATCCACATTGAAATGACATTAGTTCAGTCAATGGCCTCTCACTCCTGCAGACACATTATATTCTCATTTAGAAATCAGTGACACATTCACAATTCGGTTATCTTAGAAAACATATATTACTTACACTGAACGTTTACTATATTATATTAAAATATATATATATATATGAACATAAGTCATAAAGATACCACCAAATTACATGTGCAAGCATAACTTCAATTTTAAAATGCAGTTCACTGATGATTCCTGAGGAATTTCCCTGATTAAAACTGCTAAACAAAACTCATGCCAGAAAAAGAATGTTAAAAATGTGGCCTTCTACTCAAACCACTTTTAATATATATATATATATATATAAACATATTGTCCAGGTCCCCTTCAATAAACACATCACACCGAATGACATTTGACGACCTTTATTAAACTTCCATAACATAACTTTGATTACCAAATTTTATTTACAACTGGACATAATATAGCTGATTCTAAACACAGCATAAACATCCTTGTAATGTTAATTAGGACAGAGTACCTGCTCATCCTGTCCCAGTAAGCAGCGTCCATACCTTTTCTCGCTCACTTACTTATAAACCTCCTTGTACTGTTAATCGGGACAACATACTTGCTCATCCTGCCCAGTAAGCAGCGTCCATACCTTTGCCCATTTACTTTACCTATGAAGCAGCGTCCAAGACTCACTTCATAAACCAATCATCAAATTACCAACCAAATAAGCAGCATCCTTACCTCCGTTTGCTTACCTATTCAGCAACTTCCTCCAGCTGCTCATTTCCTTTCCACCAATCCTTGAAATAAACCGCCAAACACCTGAGGGAGAACAGAAGAGGGCAAGCCTGTCCCTTTTCTCCACCAACCAGCCTGACCAGGCTGTTCCCCCTCCCTTCTACTCAGATTCTTCAACCCACTACCTCCCATAAAGGGAAGGACTAAGCCAAACATCATTCGGTGTACCCATCATCTGTAAAGCATCTTAGAATCCTGTCACAAACCGACCGTGTCATACCAGCACTGAAACACCCCAATGAAACTAAATAAAGTAGGATTACCGCAACCCCACTGTACCACTGAAACATCCACATCAAGAGAATACATATCCTTTTAGCCCGCTTCCTTCACTGCTGAAATCATGGCTCGACCTGAGTGGATTAACAACCTATAACCACCACAACTGTAAACTATAACCCCTTGAACTCAAGTTGCCACCCTGTCACATGTAGCCTATTACCTTAGCCCACCAACCACCCAGCTCTGGCTGTGCAACAACTCAATTACCGTAGGTAAAGTCTAACTCCAAAACTATAATGTTCTAACCTTAGATGGCAGAAAACTAGCACCCCTTGATCCATTTGCTGAGAACTCGTCTATGCTCAGCAATAACGTACTCTACGTGCCCAACCATAAAGACCCTCATACACTCATTATCAGACCATGGTTAACTCGTTTGTCCCTGTCCTTTCTGCTCGAAAGCTTGCTTTCCTTATGTTACCTATACCACTAATAGGTAAGTAAAATCTGTCCTACCACTGTCTTAACCTGCATCTCAAACTTACTTTAAACCTTCTAACTCCCCTGTAACAGTGCACCCAGTTTCTAAAACCACCCCACCACAACCACCTACCTACCATGCTTTCTGAACCCTATCTACAACATTCACCCAAACCCCAAGTGAAATGATCCTTGTGCTATTCTGTAAAATCTTAACCTGGTATGAAACATTCACACCACCTTTCAAGGGCCCAATTAGTCACCCCAAAGATACCACTCATCAGGAACAGACTCCTATCCCCCGTCACACACCTCATTGCCCCCCCATATGGTTCAAACAACTGGATGAGTGACCACCACCACCCCAGGTTTCCAAGAAAGCAAGGATTGAACTCTCCCGACTTGCCAGAGCCATGGTGCTGTAGCCTAATAAGTTCCTATGCCCCTATAAATGCTCAGACTCTACTCATCCCATGAGATCCCTACACCCCCCATAAACTGTCCCCGGCAGCTTTTTTTTTTTATTATTATTATTACCTCCGTTTGCCCCCCTACCTGCCTCTACCTTACTTGCCCCCATGCCAATGCAATAATCAGCTCCCACTAATAAACACAGACCTCTAATATGCCTTACCGAGGTGATTGCTCACCACCCTACCAAAACCTCACCTTTCAAATCCCCTTTGCGGGCCACCACATGGTGCCTTCTGCATGTCAGCAAATTCCATCATTAACTGGTGTCCACTTGTGTTGCCCATGTGTGGCCTCCTCGCTCCAACTGCCACAGAGTTCCATAACCCCATCTGCAAGAAAGAAAACATGTAAATCATCCAAAACACACCTTCCAAGACATCTTCCAGGACAACCTATCCTGCCAACCTGAGAAAGAATGTACCGCCGCCACTCTCATCTATGACAAAGCAGCCCTAACTTCAGCTATGCTTCCAATGACCCTATCAAATACCCAGGATAAATTGAACTACCAGCCGAGTATGTTAAACTAAATCCCACACCTGAAGGGACCTGTCAATATCCACCACCCATGTAACCTTGCGATTCCAGACTATATCATTTAGTGCCCTGTATATGGCCAATTAACTTATATTGTAAAACCATCTGCCTGGCTCCTAACCTTCCATCTCCAAATGAGGCACATTAACACACCTAATATGACACAAATGGACACAACGCAGCAAACCTAATAGCTGACTAGCAGCTATGAGGCACCCTAACCCACATAATCTGAAACAAATGGACACAATGCAGCAAACCTAATAGCTGACTAGCAGCTTTACAAAATACAATCGGGTAGTATTTAAATATTCTCCTTACAAACTTAAAAGATTGATGGAACCAGTATTTAAATATTCCTGGCAGCTTGCAGAACAATGGGCCCTGTATCAGTATGTCTTTCCTGAAGGGGATGAAGTCCAAAGCCTCAAATCCCTGTCACCAATTCAACCTCAACCCTCAGTGCTCTGCCATCACAAAACCACGACCCTATGAACAAATCAAAAGCAGGTGGCAAAACCTGGACATTCTGCCAGATCTACCATCAAGAAACATGCCCACCCTAAAAGGAAGCCACCCCTCTGTCAAACTTCCAACAAATTTAACCAAATGATTCCACCAACTGAAACAATCATTTTACGTCTTAACTGATCCCCACTGGCCTTCACAAACTTGTGCATCTCCAAACATTGAAGTGACAAGCCAACTTTTTATTCACCCTAGTATCCCCTCATTTGAAATATGACTGGAAAACCAAGCCCTCAACAACAAGAGGCCCAAAGTCCACAAAAGCAAGAATGATGCCAAGGACAACATCAGAGTTGCTTCCCGCTGCCCAGCACCAACTCCAACATGGTTGGGCATCCCCACCCTCAGATAGAGTCTCTTATAAACTTAGAAAGCTGCTAAAATAATAGGAGCTCTCTTAACATGCATTTTTCTGAATGATACAAAGTCCAAAACACCAATGTGTGTCATTTGCATCTGCTTACAATGACCCTGACACTTGCTGCCTCTTATGATAAGGCTTCACAACCTACTGCAACCCAGTATGAGCACTACCAGCCTTTCTGGTAGGCAGGTACCATAACCACAGACATGCACATCTGCTAAAATGAGTAAAATGGAGTATTTATTATTGCATGTCAAATGAAAAGAAGTGTCATTCTTAATACAAAAGGAGTGTTTTTATTAGTCCTGGTTCATTAGGAGCATATAGTAGTAATATGACAGAGGTATATACTAAATATGCCTGTCTGAGAAAAAAAAAAATTGTCAGATCTGTGTGATTATTTTGTGATTTCAATGGCATACCATGACCGGGAGCACAGGTGGTACATATAAGTAAAACTGCATTCCTCAATGGCCACATGAAGTATTCCATCAAATTTATTAGTAATAAGTACATATCATGAGTCTTAGCATACAGCATGCACTTAGCTGGTAACTTCAATATTAAAATGTATCTAGAACTTCATTTTCATGTAATGTGTGTCACTGCATGAGTCTGCATTTACAGAAATGGTTGCAAGCATAAATCCATTAGTACAACACCTGAAGGCCCGTATGGCTTACAGGTTGTAAATGTATATATTGAACATTGAACACCATCTAATTTAGGAGAATAATATAACAATTTTGCTTGTGATGTAATGGCACATGATTTGGTGCATTCCCCACCCTAAACAGAAATCATTAATCCACGCCTTTTGAAAACCATACTTGTAAATGTAAAGTACATGTACATCTACACACGCACTCACACACATACACACACACAAAAACGCACACAAAATGCACAGTTATGCATAATATTCCATCCCCTCTACTAGTGACTTACGAGAAAACCACATTTTATACAGAACAGATCACCATTATGAAGCAAAATCTGAACATTCTATGCAAATCTAATGGCTAAACGTCATTATTCCATAAGTGTAGTTCACCACCTTTCTTCCAGAAGTCACTAGTTATATGAGGGATAAGAGGTTTGTGGCTTCACTACATAGTTAGAGCCTGGACGCTAGATGAATCACCGCTGTCACCACTAACCCCGCGTCCACTACCTAAAAAAACCCTGATGGTGCTATCACAATGCATGGCAATGAATAGTCCTTTTTTTTTTTAATTTTTTTTTAATATACAGACAGAATAAATGCCCTGAAATGGGGCCCAAACAACCTAAACAAGAACTACTGCATGGGCCAAGCAACTCCAAAACAAAACTAAATAAAACTACTCCACTGAAGAAACCGAGGAAAGAAAAGAAAGGGGAAGAGGGAGAACCAAACCGACCAAGCCAAACACCGCAAAGGGACGAAGACCCACCATTCACCCCAAGCTTCCCATCAGCCAACCCCAAAGATTGCCTTGAACCATGCAATAAAATCCCAGCAGCAGCTCTACAAAAATCCCACCCCATTAATGCCATATTACACAGCAACAAAAAGTGAAATCCACTGGAGGAATAGAACAAAGATCATGCTGCACACTACCAGAACAAAGATCCCCCCACGCCTCTGCCACCCTACCAACCAACAAATCTCTTTTCCCTTTCAACAGGCAAGAACAAAAGGCTCTGTAAAAGCTCACCCTCCTGCTGAATTAATAAATATCCTACTGGATATGTTTTGGTCCCTTATTAAGCATTATTACTTTATAGCTGTGGTATGTGTGTTTGAATGACACAACTGTTTTAATTTCACAACCTCCTCAAAATGGTATTCCAACACGCATGGCAAACCTCGTCACACCAACTCCCTTACAACCTGCGAATCTGAAACCCATCCCACAAGCAAAGGCCTCCTTCACATGCTCTTCCACACAGACAGTTATTAAGCCAAGACCTACCTGACCACCATTCGACTGTTAAAACACTCAAACCACCATGCTTCAACACTAACCAACTAGGAAAGCAGAAATAACCTATCAACCTTACCCACTTTTCTCCCTGCACATATTACCAATCCGAGGCCTACCTGATCCCTCAACACCAACCTGGTCGTCATGTGCATAACCTGTACTGCAGCAAGTTCACGTCAAAATGTGATTACTTACCCAGCTACACTTGTCAAAACCCCTTAAGCCTCTCATCACCCTTATCTCATTTCCTCTCAATCATCCCTCCCTCCATTTAACCCTTTCACCTCCCCAACCCACTTAACTCCCATTAATATATCAGCCTAACCCCTTTGAAGATGTCCCAGGACAACTTGGTTTGTCACCAAGGCTCATTTACTGTCAAATAAAGAAAGACATAAATATAGGAAAGGGTAGTAAACCAAAGCCTGTCTCTTCCTATCTTCAAAAAGAATTTGGATAAATGGATGGGGAACTGTAAATTCAATCCTGGCATACTGCCCATATTTCTTATGGACAGAGCCAGTCTGTAAAATGACTCAGGGCTCCAACACCCAAAACCCATTACCCTGATACCACCCAATCCCATATCTGGTGAATTAAGAAATAATATTGTCATATCCTGGGTATTATTGGCTAGGCTTGTAAAGGCTCTTGTGCCATTAGCCTAGTAATCACCTATGAACTGTTGAACAAGACATGTTCTGGAAGGGTGACAAGACTTTGCCCCACCTATACTTAAACATAATAACTCTTTAGTGTTGGGTTTCTCTGAAGATGAAAAGAGTGCAGAGAAGGAGAAAAAGGCTGCAAAGCCCTTTTTTCCATCTGGGTTCTAGCTGTTTCATCACACTAAAGTCCTTAGACACTCACAGGCCAAGAGTGTTGCCTATAGGTCTTTGAATAAATGCCAGTGAGGGAGGGGGCCCAACAGTGATCCTTGCTTCACACAACTAGTAATGTTTTTGCTTGGAGAAGTGGCATCTACGACTCTAACCACATGGGTTATGCCAGACAACCAGTTAGCCATGCACTAAACAACATAAGGGTTTTATATATATATATGGGTCTACTGCTTTTAGTTAAGGGTTTTATATATATATATGGGTCTACTGCTTTTAGTTAAGGGTTATATATATATATATGGGTCTACTGCTTTTAGTTAAGGGTTATATATATATATATATATGGGTCTACTGCTTTTAGTTAAGGGTTATATATATATATATGGGTCTACTGCTTTTAGTTAAGGGTTATATATATATATATGGGTCTACTGCTTTTAGTTAAGGGTTATATATATATATATATGGGTCTACTGCTTTTAGTTAAGGGTTATATATATATATATGGGTCTACTGCTTTTAGTTAAGGGTTATATATATATATATGGGTCTACTGCTTTTAGTTAAGGGTTATATATATATATATGGGTCTACTGCTTTTAGTTAAGGGTTATATATATATATATGGGTCTACTGCTTTTAGTTAAGGGTTATATATATATATATGGGTCTACTGCTTTTAGTTAAGGGTTATATATATATATATGGGTCTACTGCTTTTAGTTAAGGGTTATATATATATATATGGGTCTACTGCTTTTAGTTAAGGGTTATATATATATATATGGGTCTACTGCTTTTAGTTAAGGGTTATATATATATATATATATGGGTCTACTGCTTTTAGTTTAATTACATTTGGTCGAAAATGATTTCAGGCTGCCCACTTCACCAAAAATGCATTTCACTGAAAACCCATTTGGTCGAAAATGGAATATAGCCCTGCCCCACTGCAGTGCGACCCTGGAGTGAGACTATCAAGTAAAAGGGGTGTGAGGGGCCACATAATTGCAATGTATGCACTATTATATACATGTGTATCCATTAAAAATACATGTAAACATATAAGATCAGTAACAACTAGTTGCAAAATGTGCACATCCCCCCATTACTTTATATTCTCACTCCAGGGTCATGCTGCAGTGGGGCAGGGGCTTAATTCCATTTTTGACTAAATGGGATTCGACCAAATGAGCTTTCAATCAAATGAGCTTTCAGTGCAGTGGGCAGCCTGAAATCATTTTTGACCAAATGTAATTGACTAAAAGCAGTAGACCTTTTATAGATATAGATAGATATATGTGTGTATATATATATATATATATATATATATATATATATATATATATGTATATATATATATATATATATATATATATATATATATATATGTATATATATATATATATATATATATATATATATATATATATATATATATATATATATATATATATATATATATATATATATATATATATATATATATATATATATATATTCAGTTTTCATGTCTATCAGTAATGCCTGTGTTGGAAATAGTGTTAAAGGCCCTAAGGTCCAAATATGCATTACTTTTTTTACCTTTTCAAAGAAATTAATGAAACAGCTTGACATTTAACCTGGAAGCCTGAGATGGAGTCATGGGAAGGCAAGCAGAAATGGCAGAGAGATGCACTTTTACTGAAGAATAAGTCAACCCTGAATGCAATAACTCACACAGGTAGGAAAGGACCACTGGAACATCATGCATACCTCTCAACCAATCAGGGATAAATTTCAACAGAATCAGGGACAAAGCCAGAAAAAATCAGGGACAATCAGGGGCACTTTTAAAATATTTGTGCTATTAACTTGAGACATTCACAGAATCACAGCATATGAATTAATGTACATTTTGTGAGGTAAAAGAAATCTACAATTCTTAATTATTGCCATTATTCATTAAATTTAATTCACCAACTTTCCTCCAAAAGTCACCGGTTTTAGGAGGGATTAAGAGGGACAGAGCTAAAATTTGAGTCAGAATCAGGGACGTCCCTGAAAATCAGGGACAGTTGAGAGGTCTCTGAGAAGCTTGAAATGGGTCCTGTTTACTCTTAAGGCACCAATGTGAGAATCTTTTCCATTTAAATAAGTAGTTTCTTCTAGTACTTGGTTTTCTGGCCTCCTGCAGACCATTGAGTACATCTTCTGTGTATAGGTACCTTAAAGGGATCAGAACTCTATCACCCACACTGTCAGATTGAGATTGAGAAAGTGGGGATGGATAAGAGACCCCTTTTCTTGTGTGAGTAGGTCGAAGCTGTGAGGTAACCTGTGGCTATTGCCCTGGGCTAGAAGGAAAAGTTGGGGAAACCAATGCTGTCTTGGCCAGAAGGGAGTCACCAACAGGATTTTTGGTTTGTTCTTCTGTATTTTCAGGAGGACTTTGTGAATCAAAGAAAATGGGGGAAGGCATAAAGGAACATTTCCTCTCATGAAAAGGAGAAGGCATCAACCTTCCAGGCTTGTGGATGGGGAAGCCTTGTGCAAAAGTGGGGCATCTGTCTGTTCTGGGAGGAGGCAAACAGAGCTACCTGAGGAATACCCCACCTGCGAACTAGATCCAGAAATACCTCCCTGTGAAGCATCCATTCGTGGGAGGGTGTTAAGGTCCTGCTCAGGGTTTCTAACATCACATTGTCTTCTGATGGAATGTAAACTGCCTGCAAATGAATCTGTAGTGCTGTTGCCAGGGACCAGATTTGAATTACAAGACTGCAAAGAGGGTAGGATTTTGTTCCTCCCTGTTTGTTTATGTACCACAGAACTGTCATGTTGTCTGTGATGACCTTCAATGTGCCTGGCAGAAGGATTTCATGAAAAGCCTGTATTGCTAGGAAAAGGGCCCTTAACTCTTTAGGTTGATGTGGTCCTTTCTTTCTTGAATGGACCACTCCCCTTGCACTTTGTGCTGGATGTTGGTACTGCGAAGGATAGTCCCCCAACCTAGATGTGATGCATCTGTGTAAAGATGCTGTTTGGGTGGAGGAATCTTCAAGTGCACCCCATGATTGAGGGTGATAGTTGAGATTCACCATGTGAGTTCCTTTTTAAGCAGGGAAAAGGAGGAACATTTTTTCTCCAAGGGATGGACGTGTTGGTTCCAAGAATTTCTCAATACCCACTGAAACTTCCTCATGTACATCTTGGCTAGAGGGATCTTGGGGATCAAAGAGGCCATCAATTCCAGGCTTCTCAGGAATTCTGTGGCTGAGATGATTGGTAGTGGTAGGAGGGAGTGGAAAAATTGGGTGAGAAATTCCACTTTCTGGGCAGGGACAAAGACTGACATCAGGTCTGTCCTTATCCTGCACCCCAGGAAAACAAGATCTTGTGAAGGAGTCAATTGAGATTTTAGACAATTCACAGAAAAACTTAGATTCTGCAAGATCCTGCAAACTGAGTCCAGGTGTTGGGACAGGGTGAGACAATCTTGGTGTAGGATCAGGAGATCGTCCAAGTAAGGATACATTTGTATGCCCTGTAGTCTGCAATATGCAATGACTGGGGCTAGACATTTGGGGAATAAATTTGGGACTGTAGAGAGTCCAAAGGGCAAGGCAGAGAACTGAAAATGTGAGGAACCCACTGAGAAACAAATACATTTCCTGTAAGTGGGATGAATAAGGATGCAAGGGTAAGCATCCTTCAAATCCAGGAAAGCCTTGAAGGCTTGCTGAAGAATAAAGGGTATAAGGTACTGTACTGTGAGCATTTTGAAGGTAGGTACCTTGAGGAAGAGATTTAGGTAGGATATGTCAAGAATGGGTCTCCAAGGACCATCTTTTCTTGGAATCAAAAACATCCTGGAATAAACTAACTGATCCTTGTGTAGTTCTTCTTTAGTGCCCTGAGAGAGGAGTTGGCTCAGGATAGTGGGAAAGAGTGGAAACTGACTGGGTGGGGGTTGTGGAACTCCCTGGAATGGTGGAGATGCCCACAAAGTCATGAAGTATCCTCCCTCGATGATGGTGAGCACCCATCTGTCTGTGGTAATTTTCTGCCAGGAGTGCAGGGATAGGGTTAGGCATAGGGAGAGGGGGTGTGGAGGTGGGTAAGAGAAGAGAGTCACAGTGGAGGAGCTCTATCTGGGTCTGGCTGCCTCCAAAAGGAAGAAGGCGTTTAGGTGGAAGAAGATCTAGGAGCAGATTATTTCCTAGGTTGTCTTCATCCCCTGGATTGAGCAACAGAGGAATGGGAGGACTGCCTCCTGACAAAGCTGGGCTTTTGGGTGTAGTTCCTATGGAATCTGGGAACAGGTGAAACCAATAAATGTTTCAGATTCTGCAAGTCTTTTCCTTTTTCCTGCAGTGACTTAAGTAGCTCTGCAGAGGCAGCTCCAAGAGAGCTGATTTATCCAAAGGGGCATCTAACAATTTAACTTGGACATCTAAAGGCAAAGGTTGGAATCTCAGCCATGAGAACCTCCTTAACACAGGAACAGAAGCAGCTGATTTGGAAGAGGCTTCAACAGCATCATAGCTGCACTTAATTGAGTGTCTTATCACTTGGGATACCGTGGACAGAATGGTATTCAGCTGAGCCTTAGTTGGTGAGTCAGGCATGTCAGACAGCAGAGTAGAGGCCTTGGTCAGGGAATCAAGAGCAAACTTGGCCATATGAGTCTGATAGTTAAGTGCTCTTATGACCAAGGTGGAAGAAGTATATATCTTCTTCCCCAACCAATCCATAAATTTACTGTTCTTATTAGTGGGAAAAAGGAAAGAAGAAGGTAGCTGCCTAGAAGACTTGTCAGGTGGCACTGCAATAATAGCAGGATCTGCTGGCTGATTCTTGAAAAGATATTGCTCCTTTGCAGTCACTTTATAAAATATGTCTGGTCTCTTGTTAGCAGGAGGCTGTGACTCTGGGCTCAGGGAAGCAGCTAAGAAGGCATCCTGGAATGCTGGAAGTAAAGGTGGAACTGCAGATGGTGAGGGCTGCTCCATCTGCAGGAGTTCAAAAGAGCTCTTGGTCTCAGAAACATCTGAGACCTCCCACTTAAAATGCTGCCTAAGCAGAGAAATAGTATCCCCAAAGGAGCAATCTTCTCCAGGGGAATCAGGAGTGAGGGACTTTTCTTCAGGAGTAGCAAAATCCTTAGGGGATTCAATCTGAGAGCAATAAGTTAAGGACTCATCTGAGGAGGAAGATTCTTCCTCTGATTCTTCCTGTGAAACAAGTGATTGGCCTGACTGGGGAATCTGGTTCTGGGGTACCTGAAAGGCCTCGAATAGAGATTGGGAAAAGGTTTCCCAAGCTGGAGTAGGGTCTTTAGCCCTGTGTTTCTCCTTCTGTTTTCTTTTTAAGGAGGTAGAAGGAGCAGTAGTATTCTGGGTGCCAACATTGGAGTGGATGGCAAGACAGCAGAAGGCCCCTCTGACACCACGAGGCATGGTTATCCCTAAACCATTAGGAGCTGCTGGTTATAAAGACTCAGAGGAAGTACTCTGGATATCCACTGTACCGGCTTCCATCTCGGTTCCCACTAACAGTGAAATACCCAAAGTCCGAGGTGATCCTGGGCTGACACTTGTCTCAAGAATCTCACCGGACACCTGAGGTGCAGCTTGGCCATCGGGCCTAACTTTCTTAGCCTTTTTACTTAACTGCTTGTCGGAGGTGTCCACTCCACCATCCATTCCAGATGCAAAATGTCGGTGATGCTGATTCTCCAAATACAGACTTAAAGCCAACAGAAGGTTTCTAAGGGTTTTGGGGGCAAAATATCCACAAATATCACAGGACCTGTAGTTGTGACCTGCCCCTAAACAAAATAAACACTGATCGTGCAAGTCCTTTGGTGGAATTTGTCATCCAAAAACACTATCCCTTCCTAGATGACACGCATCAGAAAAAGGTAAGAAAACAAGAAAAAAACTCACAGGGGTACTTATCTGAATGCGGACAGCCAGGAATGATCGTTGAAAATGGATGGCCGAAGTCAAACAAATGCCAGATTAGAGGATATGGTGATCGGATGTCTGAAACACACTGTGGCAGAAAAGTTCTGAGTTGGCTACATGCAGACATCATAGATATAGCCGGCATCAGTTTATGGCGCTTACATGCAATGTCGCACATACTCCTGCTTTCAAGACTTTGGTGTACTGGTCGGATGTCTGGTGCTGCATGCAACAGGCTCTCCAAGGTTAAGAATACTGCAACATGAGAAGAGAAGAGAAGAGAAGAGAAGAGAAGAGAAGAGAAGAGAAGAGAAGAGAAGAGAAGAGAAGGACATCTAGTGTATCTCTCCTCTCCTTGATTCCTGGTTTCCTCTTTCATTGCAGAACCTTTGACTTGTTTGCCAGATTACCTTTAGATGTTCTTTAAAACAGTATGAACATTACTACTGTTTAACAGATATTCTGGTAATGAATTTGTAGCACATACATAACTTTACATAAGTTTGATTTTTCCCATATAAGGCAAATGAAGGTGGTTCTTTGATTATCTTGTTTTCATTAATCTTTGTTCTTGATTTAGTGAGAAGGTACTGTCCCTTGTCAAAGATTTCTAGCGCTGTTTAGAGCTTTGAAGCTCTACCAGATTTCCTAAACAGGGACTCAGATTTTATCTACCACAGTGGGTTTAATATATTCATTTTAAGGTTATAGACAATGTAAAACAGAACCTCCAAGTTGTATTTAGTAGTTTGGTTGCAACTTAACATAATAGTAGTTTATTTGGTAAGTGTAAAGCTGTAGTGTAAAGCTGTAGAAGCTTTAAGTGTCTTCTTAACCAGACATTGTTGGCTTTTTGCTGCTAATTTTCTTATGTACTATTTTAGAAGGTAGAACGCATCTGGGATGGAGGCTGCTCATTTAAAATCAATGGGATTGGGCAGCACAGTGGCACAGTGGATAGTGTTGTCTCACAACAAGAGGTTTCCGGGTTTGATTCTCAGCTGGGGAGGCTTTGATTAGTTTGAGGTATGGTCCTTGGCTCAGAGTAACCTTATTGCATGTTAAAGGTGTTATCTCACAAACTATAGATCTGCATTCCTGTATTGGTTGAAAGCACTCAGATCTGACATAGGGAAGGCTGTTCCAGAAGAGGGGTAGTCTCTGAGACACAGCCATGTCCCTCCAACATGTCTTATTTATGATGCATATGAGGTTAGGTTCCTAATCAGGTAATTGCAATGCTATTTGTTTTGTTTTACAGATATACAACAGGTCCATCAGAATAGGATCAGAAAATGTTTTGTAGGCCAGGCATAGATCAGCAATCTGTAAGGTATCAAGAATAGGGATAGGGTTTTCAGGCCATCTGCATAGGATATTCAGTGGGTGACACATGAGTTTGTAACTAATCTCATGACTTTTTCAGCAAAGCCTGAGTGGGATATAGTGTCAAAAGCTTCTTTTTTTTTGGGGAGGGGGGTAAAATTGGAGCTAAATGCGTTGGCAAGTACATTTGCTAGATCTTCCAACTCAGTATAGTTGTCTCAGTTTACAATTAGTTTGGCATATTTCTGTGTATTGCCTTTGGCTAGGTAGTACACTATGTTTTCCCTTGTTCATTGCTTTGGTGGCCTTATTAAAGAACTCCACCAAAGTGAGCAGGCATGATATGCCCTTTATGAAACCAAACTGGGCCACATCTGGTGACAGAAGGTTTCTTATGTCATTCTTTATCATTTCCATGTTAATTCTTTCCATGACTTTGCATGTTGAGACTAGTCAAGCTTATGGGTCCGTAGTTACTCATGCCTGTAGATGGTTCACCCTTGTGCAGAGGGTTAACAGTTGCAGTCCTCAATTCACTTGTCAGAAAGACTGTCTGGATCCTATGTTCAAATAGTGATTTCAGTGTGGTCCTGATAGATCCTATTTCATGCTATTAAGGTGACACCTTAGGATATTATTAGGTTCCACTGATACAATGTTCTTGGCCTTGGAGAGTGCATTGAGGACCTGTTCTCTAGTGAGAGTTGAAGGAGTTATGGTTGGGGATACTTCCTGAGGAGTGTTGGATTGAGGAGGGGGGGGGGCTAAAACTGGAGCTAAATTTGTTGGTCAGTAGATTTGTATGTCTTCTAGCTAAATATAGGTGACTTCATTTACAATTAGTTTGGTGCATTGCTGTGTATTGCCTTTGAGGTTGGTGACATAGCTGAAGAAAGGCTTGTGACTATGCTTGGCTTGGGAGGCTATTTTTACCACAAACTCAACTTTGATAGATTTGATTAGCCCACTAATTTGCTTGTTTAGATTGATAAGGGATCTTTTTCCTTGCTGGGCATTTCCCTTACAAATTTTTGTCATGAGTTTCTTTCTTTCTTTTGTTATATAGCCTATTGATAGTGGAAATCCACCAGGATGGCTTGTGTTTTGAGATTATCATGTTTTTTTTTCCAGATAAGTACAGCTGCTTCAGTGCAGCTATTAACATGCTTTACAGGCTTTCTGTGAACAATTCAGCATAGGCAGCTGTGTTCTCAGGGTTTGGAGGGCATGTCATTTTTCCAGGGTGTCACTTAATAATAGGAAGTTTGCTTTAGAATAATTCCTAACAATACCAGGGTTTTCTGGGGTCCTGGATTTTATTTTTATTTCAAACGGGATAGCTTTATGGTCTGACCTTCCCAGTGAGAACATTACACTAGGGGAGTGCAGCTTTCTGACATGTTTGTAAGGACCAGGTGAAGGATGTGTCTGTGCCCCTAGTGGACATGGGGGCTATCTGGTCCAGGGTGCTTGTGTTAACAAAGTTCAGGACTCTCTAGTCCCACATGTTTGTGGTCATGTATGACTCCCAATTAAAGCAGGTTAGTCAAAATCACCCATGAGTATGCTGTTGGTTTGAATGGAAAATGTTTCTAGTACATTTAGGTAAAATATTTTTCTGGGTCATAGAGGGGGACCTGTAGCATGCAAGGATGTGGTATGGGACTTTGGCTATGGTAATTTGGAATAAGAGGAGCTGAAGCATGTCATACTGTTTGCTGAGTCCTGAGATGTGTTTGTGTTTGTTTTTGATGAAAACTGAGACACCTCCACCTTTTGTTTCTTGCTGTGCACTAAGTGGTCTAATTGTGTGGGAGGCATTATAGCCCTGCACTGCTGGGATGCTCCCTGCAGCTCCCTGCAGCACTAAACTATGTCTCAGTATCTGCACAGAGGTGTACATTCTCCAGGGTGAGGAGAACTTCAGGGAGTGGAGTTTCTTGTTTAGACTTCTAGCATTGAGCAGTAACACATTAAGATTTTCTTGGGTTGGTTTAATATTTTGGAAGGTTTAACAAGTTTGCAATGTGTAAAAAGGCACTGTGGGGGTGAACAAGGTTTTAATCAATATTCAAAAGACCAGAACTGATAGGTACAGACCATCCCTGGTAAAGAAGTGTGGCCTGCCAAGCATATCCTCCCAGACTGACAATATTGTCCCTCCTTTGAATGACACCAAAATCTAAGCCAGTCATTAAAGTCAATTATTTTTTGTTCATTCTGGGCATCATCTTTGGAGAAGGTAGAATGCTGCTCACTGCTAAGTTCCATACCTTTCAAGCTATCTGGACAAAGGCCCAAAAATAAGGACATGTTTTAAATGTTGCTCTTATAAATGTAGTTAAGTTGCTAGAATAACAGGGTTTATTTTAACATACATTTTCTGAAGGATTTGAAATCTGGAAATCAAATGTATGCCAATATTTAGTGACTTCAGTCCTCAGATCATCCCAGTGATTTACCAGACAAACACAAATTTTATGAGGAACAGACCAAAATATCAGCCAAAAATGAGGACATTCTCTGAAAATGTGGACACTTGAGAGGTATGCTAAGCTCATACTTGCCTGAGACACTTAGTCCAAGAGCTGTTCATATAGTCCAGGAAGATAGATCTCAGGTTATTTACACTATCATAGAATATTTATTTATTTATTTATTTATTTTACATTTGTTGACTGGAGAAGTCCAGCTAGTTACAAAGGTCCCTTTTGAGTGGAGGCATGGGAAGAAAAGCTCCAATACATGCAGAACAAACAAAATATTTTGTTATACAATGTGCCTGACTTTGACTCTTTCCTTACTCAGACTAGTAAGTTGGATATTTATGTATCTCACAATGGAGTCTCCTATGATCACAATATTGGGTTGTGTGGTGGTATGCCTTATGGGCTTAGAAGATGAAATGTGGCTTTCTGTGTCATGGTGGGTACTGTTTTGGTAGGGTGCTTTTGAGGTTGCTGATGATATGCAGGTATTACATCTGTGAGGTCTTTGTTGTCTAGGAAGATTACATTTAAGAGCCTTAGTATATGTCAAGAAATAAAAATAAAATAAATATGTAGGTCTGGTTTCAATTTGGAATATCATAGTACCTTAATCTTGAAATTCAAAATACCGAGACTGAAATCCTGAAAGTGCAGTATGCTGAAAGTTCACAATGTCGAATGTTAGAATGTTGAATCGGCTGTGTAAACACTGTTATGATGTGTAAATTGGTTGTTGTGGCTTTAAGATGTGTTACGTTGTAGTATAGTAAATAAGAAGGGAACATGGATGAGGTTACCTGTGAAACTCCGGTAAGTATCAGAGAGACAGATAACAATGTGTAGTGTTTTAGCAGTGAAGTAGTGCTTCTAAGAGAAGGTTGAGGAGAGATATTTGCAATTTAAACAGCCATGAAGTGTGGAATGGTATGTTTGCTGTTTTGTTCTGTGTAGTGCTATCTCAGAGTTAATATATTTAAGTAGCAGAGGGTGTGGGGGGCACAGCTCCCCACATGGGGGGTGCAGGGGCTTACCACCTGCTTATATTAGGAGAAGTTTAATATAGTTTGTTTTTTATTTGTTTTTGTATGTTGTGGTGGAGTGTAGTTAGTGTTGGTTTGCTATGTTTTGTTGATGTTATGGGAATCAGTGTTTTCAGGTTGTGGTGTATAATTGTTTCGGGATTTTAGTCTCAATATTTTGAATTTTGAGATTATGGTATTTCAATATTCCAAAGTGAATTCATAGGTCTATATGTCTGGTCCTTAGTATACGTGGTGGGTTTAATGTGTGAGTTTCTAGCAACCTATTTGGTACTAAAAGTGTCTTGCCTCTAGTGACATTGTGTAACTACATCTCAGATATACCATAACACATTTGTTTAAGAATAAAGAGGTTGTCAGTAAACATAAAACCATATCCACCAAGCTGGCTACAGAGATAGTAGGAAAATGTATAATTGTTACAGATCCTCATTATGTGATCTACAAGGGGATGGTAATAGACAGGTTTACAGCTGGATAGCTTGATTGTTGTTAGAGAATAGACTACAATGAGGACTATCTAGGACTAAACATGGTGGGAAGGGTACTCCTATGTGGGCAGACTAGTTGCTCTTTATGCAACTTAATACTGAGGAAATTACAGATATATGTAATATATATATTTTTAATGGAAATGTTTAGTTCTGTGTGCCTGCGTCTAAACAGGGCTTACACAATTGTTGTAATAATCCATTTTGTATCTTCACATTTATTTCAAGGATAGTGAGCATATAGTGAAAACAATAGTAAACCTTCCCTAGGTCCCAGTTATGATGATTTTATACAATCTTGGAATTCTGTAATAATTTTGCCCATATAGTTTGCTTCCTTGTATCTAGCATTCATTAAGGCTATTACAACGGTATAGTCAATTCAGTCTAGATATAATTATGAATGCTGAAATTAATCCTCTTTTCATCATATACAGTATGTATGAAAGAAATGACACCCAGTTTATAATTCCCATTTCTTTTTTCCTCAGGGTATGATCATATGAGTACTATTTTTAACTGTGCAGACAGCTTTGAATCTGTTTTGTTTGCTTCGCAGGCTAGAAAGTGCTGTGTCCTGTGTTCAGTTCTTCCCCTATGAAATGCATGCTCACTTTTTCCATGTAAACAAATCTATTGACAGGTCTGTTTATGGTCTTCCTGCATCTGTTTTATACTGGGTTTTGAAATTACCTGTCTTGTTTAAACAGAGAGTTTGAATCCCACCACTGCCAATCAGTTTTTACACATAGACCACAGCTACCAATATGTGATAGCCTGTTTGGCACTGATAAGATATGAATACCATAGGTAAGTGAGGGACAAGGGCTATGGTCCTTGGATCTACTTCAGATAAGCCTGATGACAAGCAGAGGGATTGTGTCTCGAGCCACACTGCTGATGCCTAACAGGTTAACGTAAAGAAAAGTGAATACAGGTCTGAAATCCACACCCAGGTTAAGACGATATATTGACTGTGTACAGAGCTGAGTATTTGGCCTAGCATCCCTGGCCCCTTTCTCACCACTTTCACTGTGAAACACAGCCTCTTCCACTGCACTTTATCCATGGTAACTGCCTATCCTATAAATTCTTATTTACACACATACACACTCACACGTGCGCACACACACACACACACACACACACACACACACACACACACACACACTTGATGAAAAGGACATGAACCATTTAAACAGACCCTTTTGAAGAAGTAACTGTGAAGCTGCCACATGGTTATCCATTCACACAGTCCCAAAGCATTACAGAGGTCTTAACCAAGAGTACAGCAGGCTTTGAGTGTACAATATTTCATAGAATGTCAAAGATCGCCATTTCTCACGCAGTCTTTAATTTGCACTGTTTTCATAATCTGCCATTCAAAAAAAAAAAAAATATATATATATATATATATATATATATATATATATATATATATATATATTTACACTGAATCATACAACAATGATTCTTATGATGTATACAGTACAGCACTGTGGCAATTCACCATTACAATAGATGTATGACTAACAGGATCATTGTTTAAAGAAAGGCTCCTTATCTCAAGTCCCCTAGGACTATGTGAGCACTGGGTCTGACAATCACAAGAGAGAACTCCTCAAGTCCACCTCATCATTTTTTGACTTATGGAGCTAGTTAATACTTTCTTTACATAGTTGTAATAGTATATTTTTATACAGGGAAGAGCTGAATTTTGTTTCCATTACATTGTTACTTTTATACCTAATGTTGGGGCATTGTCTGTGTGCTTATCTACTTCTTACTTCTATGCTAGTGGATACTTGTCTTGCACTTGCTGTATTCTCCACGCCCATTTTAAGAAAAGCAAAAAAAAAAAAAAAAAAATATGGACTACTGTCTATTATACTCATACTGCCCTCTAGTGGCTATAGCTAAATAATACACTCTCATGTTCTGGGGGAAGTCTGTGATCAAAGAATTGTATTGACCACTGGCAGACATCCAGTACAGATGTATGCCTCATGTGATAGTGATCCTATTATCTGCACTTTTCCCTGTTGTGAAGAGGTATCCAACAACTATAACAAATTTGTTTTCCTAATAAAAGTATGTTTACTCAGATGCTTTGGGCATTGCATGTTGCAGTTTACTGACGTGGAAAGCAGCAGTAGTTAGCTGTGATGAAACTAGAGGATTGGCAGGATGTAAACTCTGCAACATGACATCATCATGGAAAATAATGTACTAAAACAAATGAATACAGCAGCAACCTAATAAACTGTCTACAGTCAATGCTCTGAACTTTCCATTTCATCAAATAGGTAGGCCTGTCAAACTAATATGAGTCATATAAGGGCAGTTTGAATACAGGTCCCATGCAATCTAATTTTATTTGCAAAGCAGGCTGCTATCAAATACACTGATCAGTCATGGAAAACTCAAAAAGTTGTTATGGAAAACAAATTAACCTTTTCCATTTGCCACTAATAAGTAATTCCGTATTATTAATGTAAGAATTCATACATTACTTTAGCTTGTTTTATATAAGGGATAACAGCACTGAATATCGTTGCTTAACAGGACAACAGCATGTACATTGGGGTTATTTCTGAATTATAACATTGTACAGGATCTGTGGAGTAAGTCACCCAATTGATTCTTATATCCAGCATTATTAATCATGCGATCTGAACTGAGTCGGCACACAGATGTGAGATTTTTTAAATACTAAGAAAGAAATGAAGCTACCAGCAGGGATTTGACCTGAAAATGAAATATATTATTTAAGTTAAAAGTGAGCATATATATTATTGTTTCAAGCTATTAATATAAAAAAGTAAATCAGTGAAGATATAGCATGAATGCTGTGATAAGTCGATAATTGATGTTACACTGTGCATAATACATGCTAAGTGTTTCTGCCCACACAGAGTAATCTGAATACAGCTGGATATTGCATTAAGTTCATGTCCATGCTTAGATTCTTTTTGGTCTAAAACTTCTGCCTCAATATAATATCACTTGTTTGGTTGTAAATTATTGTTAAGAAGATTCAGTGCACCTCATTGCAAAGTAGTACTTATTCGGTAGTACTTATTCGTCTTTTAGCTGTAAGCAGCTGAGAAAAGAAAGATAATTGTAGACATCTGATAAAGAAATGTCAGAACACGCAAAGAAACACACTGAGCATATTAATGTTGGAGAGTATATGTATGTAGAATAAATAGTATATAATATGATAAATACATTATTTGATACGACTGCTGTGACATGAATAAACTGCCTGTAAAGATTTCTGGGCTTTGCTTTTCGTCTCTTTAGCATTATGTTTTCCAGATTTTATTTTATTTGTTTTCATGTCACCTGGCTCAGTGTAAATATTCTACATACAAATCTGTTTTACAGTGTAACTGTATCAGGTTTCTTACATGACTCTTCAACTTCAAGTTTTTCACCACCTTATCAATGTGATATTATCAACTTTTGCTTTTCCTGCTACTGTAGTTTACAATTATTTCTCTCATAGTTGTAACCTCAAATGTGTTTCATTCTACAAACTAAATCTAGCAAGGGTGGCACACACAGAAAATATTTTATCATGGCAAATTCTGTTTTATTATTATATGCCTAACATTCTGTCTGTGTGTTGCATAGTATAACATAAGTGATGTCTGTATACAAAATAAAGCCTTCTACAGAGTTACATAAGTGGGCATACATAGTAGTTTAAGACACGCAATTCAGTCAGTTGTTAATAAGGTAACAAAATAATATTTTAGTCAAATATCTTATAGAGATTAACTAAAAGCTACTGCACTTTCAAAGATACCTTTGCAATGAATGTTTCCACTTCAGACTCACCCAAGAATGGAGTTGTGGGCAGCAGCAGGGACTCTCGATGGTGCCCATTGGTAGAGGAGTTGTATGGGCATCAACTGTGCTGCACAGTATCTTCTAGTTAGGAGAACATGGATCACAGACTGTGTGCCATGTAAAAACTGGCTCTATGTGATTTAATCATGTTGAATAATCTTGCCAAAATATGGGCATGGGTATTTACTGGTGATAAGTGGGTTGAAAATCTGGCATACTCTGATTTACACCAGGGACCCATGCTAACAGTGAGAGGGATGTCCCTATTGGCTGGAATCTGCCCATTATAAAGCCCAGCAGCCCTGAGTCAAAAAGGTAGTGTCCGACTGGTGTCCATTTGCCCAGATTGGATTACCTGGGATAGTTCTGAAATCTGGATACAATATCAATCAACCTGCCAACCATGAACTAAGGATTGCTACCATAGGCTCACTGAAAGGATGGTGCTTGGAAGTGAATGACATGATGGTAAGGAGGAGGCTGGGCATCCTATGTATACAGGAGACGAGATGGAAGGGTAGTGCAGGAAATCACTTGTCATGGGATCAACGTTATAGGAAATAACCATTACACAACTCCATATATTATAGCCATTGATCAGATACCACTGTCCTGGTCTGTCAGGATATAGGAACAACTGTAATAACAAGGTGTAATTGCACAGCAAAATTTAAGTGTGCACTGCTCTGGCTGTTTCACTCATTTCATTTAAATAGGCATTGGGTACCATCCACTAGTTATATACCACTAATAGCACACAATTTACTCACCCAGCTGCAGTAATCAATCACAGGCCTACTGGCCACATGTTGCTGATGTCATGTCTGCTAGTAAATAATTAAAGATATCTTGTATATGTCCTAGGAAATAAAAAAAGGAACAAGACATTGCATGCACCATAACAAAAGTTATTTCTGTTTAAATGTAAAACCAGACTGACAATATTTGACAATGCATCTGCCTTCCAAAGGAGGATGCAACTCTACTGCTTAATTCAGCCCACTAGGGCTGGTGGTGGTGGTGGGGGTTCAACAGAGACCAACACCTAATATTTTCTTTGGACTTGCTAGGTGAGCTTGGCCATAACAGCAAGCATGTCATATAGATGTCTGCCTCAGTAATCTAATTGCCATTTATACATTCTTCATTTTAAAGTCTCATAGGTGTCATTTCTTTTTGTTGTGCTCACTTTAAAAGTAAGCATTAGGACCAAATGCACCCATTATTTTCTGTAAATCACACAATCTCTCAGCAGAACTCCAGGTGATGGAAACCTGCAAACTGTAGCTGACTCCATGGCACAGATGTTTTTTGCCCTGACTGTATCGCTCAAAGCCCAGGTCAAATTAAAGCCCTTGGTGCTAGAGCAACTGGTCAAACAAGGTTGGGAGCATACTAACAATGCTTCTTGCCTGTCTCAGGAGGAAGATGATGATGTCTTACTACAAGCAGTCTGCCTGGGGAAGGTCTGAAATAGCAGCTCTTCTACTGGGGATATGGGGGCATAAGCCTACTGAGGAGTATATACATTTTAGTTGAAGGTATTTGTATGCAGAAGTGTAATTTGCGTGGGCAGTGCATCTATTTTTCTGACCATCAGGGAGCAGTATTGGGAGTACACAAAAATCTACTGGCTCCTTTGGATGATGACAGGCACCCTGGTTCTTACCTCCATCATCCATATACTAGAAACCAGTTGGATCAGAGAAATGAGTAGTCTTTTAGTAGATGGGCACTGGCGGATGACTGCTATTTGGGAACAGGTATCAAAATTATTTAAAAAAAGTGACTCTAGTAAACTTCTGGATAGCTAGCATCCAAGCAGAGAAAACAAGACACGTGGATGAAACATCGGGTTCAGCAGCAATCTCATCAACATCCCTTGACTTCTCCATTCCCAAAATCGAGATAGGGAAGTGGGAAGGGGGAAAAGGGCAGTGAGGAAAGGAGAAAGGGCTTGATTCATCGATGTGAATGTATAACCAGAATCACTGCATTGTAACCGAACCAATCAAAACTAACAGGACTGCATCTCAATGCATTAACAATGTGATGGTGCTAGTGAAACAGGCAGCATCTTCACTGCCCCCATCTACTTTTGGAGCCAAACTCTGAAAAGGCAGTTGTTAAATTCAGCTTTCTGTTCTGGACAATGATTCAGTTTGGTTTGCAGAGGAACTTATTAAAGCAATTAGGAATTTGTTCATTGGGGTCATTGTGGCAGTTAACTTTTCAGAAAATTCTTATAAAAAAGTATTTCATTCATCCACACCCAGCAAAGATTCTTTTTAGTCAGTTATACTCTTCACCTGCTATATGGACTATGTGATGCAATGGTTAACCGGCTGAAGTCAAGGCATGGGCTCTATCTGGGAGAGAAGGAACAGGAATGTTCATTCCATACAAATGATATTTTACTGCACTTCCAGTGTTTAGAAAGCATGTTGTGTCATCAAAAAATGTTGTCTGTGTGTAAGGTCAGAAGGCTAGACGGACATATCCCATTCATTGCTCCTTCATTCAGTTCCCCTTTTCTTGGAAAACTGCACCTATTTTGCAGGAGTATGAAAATACAACATTTCAATATTTAGGTATAAACACTGTCTGCATATATGGACCTTGAGCATCTGAATTATGAAATTTTATAAAAAAAGACTTTATCACATGGTAAGTGAGAGGGAAGGCTACGGATGGCTACCCATGAAAAAAATGAAGCCATTAAATAATGGACCTCCAGTGAGTATACAATTTTCTTGTCCTTCCCCTTGTACTTAAAATTTGCTGCTTAAAATAAGACTGACAGATAATGTATACTATATCTGTCGAGTCTGCCTACCTCTTTCTCTCTCTCTTTCTGTCTCTCTGTCTCTCCATCTCTATCTCTCTCTCTCTCTTTCTGCCTCTCTGTCTCTCCATCTCTCTCTTTTTCTCTCTCTCTCTCTCTCCAAGATGCTGCAAATTCAGTCTGTCATAACAGACTAACGTACAAGTATTAACATCTTGTCCATATATGAATTAGAGATACTGAGATACAAGTAACTATAACTCAAGTGGATATGTATAAGCAGTTGTAATACAGGCTTGGTTAATCTGACAGACAACATATAAGCCATTCATTGATTTTTTTCTTGTTCCACAATGACTGGTCAGACTGTGTTGTCATGAGGGTGACAAAATAGGCTGTTGGCCTATTATTTATATTTTTATCATCTATTCATAACTCCTTATAAAGAAGGAGTAGGTAGTTCATCATAACCTAATGACTTTGCCCACATAAAGGATGGCATTCAGAGTCTCCAGGTTTGAACTTGCTTACTGGTTATTTATGAAAAATGTGTTTATTCCTATGTACAAATACAGTAATCAGAGGTTATTCATACTGACTACATGAATGTGAAATCATTTGATTAAAAATGCTCACTTTCATCAAATGCATACAGTTGGAGAAGGGAATCCTTGGCTATCTATGAAGAATTGTGTGAAAATGCAAATGCTCATGTTATTTCATGGGTATTTGGGTATTACGGACAAACGCAGCCATATGCAAGCACATTAAAAATTCTTAAGTCAAGCATCATGCAGAGCAGTTATTTATATTAATTTTTAAAAATATAAAAGGGGGTTTATATGTTTTTATAGGGTATCCTTATTTGGATACTCTAACTTGTTCTTTAAATGAGTGGAAAGGTGATCATAGAAAAGTCTGAAAAAAGGGATACATAACAAAGAGGAAGAGACAGAAGGAAAACATTGAGAGAGTGGTGGTGCTGGCGGTAGGAGAGGAGGGGTATTATATTTTTTTGAGTTATGTGAGAATATAGTTTGGGTAGGAAGCAAGTTAAAGATTGTAGGAGAGATGATTAGGGAAGGAATGAAGGAGGTGACACAGTGTTTGTCACAGGAAAATACCCAGTCCACTATCCTCAAATGTTTTTACTGCCTGATAGTATTGCAGTGGATGACCCCAATATTGAGGGGGTGGAGGCCTGTGATGGCATGTCTTGAACCCACTGAAGAGCATCTTGGAATGGCCAGATATGCCTCTCCACTACCTGATCCACCATATCTTCAACCAAGTCCTGAAGACCATCGTCTCTATGGCTTGCTGGGTTTGCCATGACAAGATGCATAGAGGACTGATGCCACCGTCCAAACCTTGTGAGAACGTCCCTGGACAGGCAGAGGGTGAATATTCCCTGACCTGGAAGTGACATGGTTAGGCTGCTACTACAGATTCTGGACCTGTAGAAAAATGAACATAAATGTGAAAGAAAGGGAAACAAGTTAATGCATAATTAAAATATGAAAAAGAGAGGGAGGGTAGATAAATAAATAATAAATATAGAAATAAATGCATTCATAATGTAATATCTCAGTGTAATCTTTATTAACAGTGCTTTTTAAATTTTTATTAAATATTTATTCAGAAAAAAAGGTATTCTGGAAAGCAATACTTGAAACCTGTGTACAATCACTATTACAATATCAAGTGATGGGAATTTTTACTTTGCAGTCTACCGATACTAAAGAGATATAGGTTCATAGATTTATAGGTGTGTACTGGGCTAATGACCACTGGAAACTTTGTAAGTCTAGCCATGCATTCCCAAACACTAACAAGTTCTGCTACCCTTGCTAAGTGTAAGCAGGGACTTGGGAGAGGAAATACTTATAATCAGAGGCCTGGGAGATGAACCATTTACAGGGCGCCTCTGTCCATTAGAGACATACGTGCCAAACCAGGAATGAATTTCCTGTTCCCACTCAATTGTCCAAGTCACACTGGAATTGGGCTAGGGAGGAACTCTGCTTCACATTGATGGGAAGCCTGCTCCCTAGAAGGGGTAGTCTCTGGGATACATGCCTATCTCTCCAGCAGGTCCAGCTTGTATCACAGGTGAGCTTTAAGTCTTTAGAATGGGTAATTATGGTGCTGTTTGTTTTGCAGATATGCAGGAGTGAAATCTGACAATGCCTTGCATGCCAGGCATAAATCTTCCCTCAAAAGCTTGTAGCAGAGAAAATACAGGACTAGAGGTTTCTGGTGGTCTGCACAGGATGTGTTGCTTACACTGTGTATTCTTTTAATGAGGAACCTCTGAGAATGCTCCATTTGGTGGATGCGCCTGGTTAGGTACATATGAAATAGGGCATTGTACTCAATGATAGGTCTGCAGAATGCTGAATACAGTGGAACAATTAACTCATTGGACCTAGATGCCAAATCTTTGTTGATAAGTTGCACAACAAAGAATGATTGCCTCACTGTTGTGGATACATGGTGGCCAAAGGGTAAATTATTGTCAGTGTGTGTCCCCAAGTCCCTGACTGCTGGGTTGACTCTTATAGGTGTGTTGTCAATATGATAGTTACCAGGGGTGATGACTTCCTGAAGAATACTATTATGTATTTCTTGGCATTTAGTTTTAGCCCAGTCAAGTTATTTGTTTGTGTAAGCCCTTCCTGGAGAACATTAGTGTTGGTGGAGGATTCTGTGACTGCTCCTAATTTACAATCATTTGAAGACTTGGTCAGTCAGAGGCCCCTGACACTGACCTTGACTTCAGAGAAGTAAATGTCAAACAGTTGCAGTCCCAGGACCAATTCCTGAGGGACTCCGCTTGTGACTGGCTTCTTTGTAAAGGTGGACTCCATAGTTCTAACTTCCTGAATCTTCTGATCCAGCTGGCTGCCCACAGGGTAGCATATGGGTTTATACCTAACCTCATGAGTTTGTCAACAATCCCCTTGTGGGGTATTGTCTTAAATGCATTTGCCAGGTCAAGGTAGGCAGTGTGATCAATTTTGGCCTCATCTATTGCTTTGATGACCTTCTCAACGAAGTCCACCAGGTTGAGTAGGCATAACCTGTCCTTGATGAAACCAAACTGGATTAGATCCAGTGTCTGTGGGTTTCCTGTGTCATTACTGATTATTTCCATGATAATTCTTTTGATGGCATTGCATATGAGACAAGTGAGACTTACGCATCTGTAGTTTCCAGGGTCTGTTGATAGCCCACCTTTGTGCAGAAGGATGGCTGTTGCTGTTCTTCATTCAATAGTCATGAAGCCTGTTTGATGGCTATGTTTAAATAGGGATTCCAGACAACCTGATAGGTCATGTTTCATGCTATTTAGAATGGGTCCTGGGGTATCAGTGCAGTGTTCCTGACCTTAGAGACAGCACTGAAGACCTGTTCCTTAGTGATAGTAGGTGCAGTTGTATTTGATGATATTTCCAGACTGGATGTTGAAGGGGACAGAGAGGTAAAGTTAATGGTGAATTCGTCGGCCAATAGGTTTGCTATATCTTCTGTCTCAGTATAGCTCGGTCCATTAACAATGAGCTCTGCACATAATAATATATTGCCTTTGAGGTTGCGGACATAGATAAAAATGCCTTGTGGTTGTCCTTGACCTGGGAGGCCAAATCTACCTGAACTTTGGCTTTAGTGGACTTTATTTTTCCTCTGAGTTGTTTGTTTGTATTGATGAGAGTGCTTTTATCCTGCTGGGTGCTACACCTCCTAGTTTTTGCCATGAATTTCTTCCTTCTGTTATACAGCTTATTGATGTTGGGATTCCACCAGGGTCACATATGTTTTGAGCTAATTCTGTACTTATTCCTGTGTGTACAGCTGTCTCTATGCAGCTACTAACATGCTTGTATAGGGTTTCTGTGAACAGCTAAACAGCAGCATCCGCAGGATTTATGGGGGTTTGAAATTTAGACAGGTTATCACTTAATTGGAGGAGGTTGCCTTAGAGTAGTTCCTGAACATTTCAGGGTTAGCTGCAGTTTTGGGTTTTCTTTTTACATCAAAGGAAACTGTTTTGTTGTCTGACCTTACCAGAGAGGACATTACACTGGGTGGTGTGGAACACTGTCCCATATTAGTGAGGACCAAATCCAGTATGTTTGCACCCCTCATTGGTATATTAACAATTTGGCCCAGGGAGCTTGTGTTTACAAAATCCAGGTATCTCTGTGCCTGCTTGTTTGATGTCATCTACAGATCCCATTTAATAGCAGGATAATTACATTTATCCATGGACATGGTATTGGGTTGGATGGTGAGTGTTTCCATTAAGCTTAAATGCATGTTATGGGGTTCCTGGGTCATAGAGGGGATATATAGTTTGCAATGAAGTGGTATGGGATTTTGTCTACAGTGATTTTAATGTGGAGAAGCTCAAGTGCATAACACTATTTGACCAGCCTTGAGGAATATTTATTTTTTATGTAAAGAACCATCATTCTCACTGTAATACCTTCTAGGTCAGTTTTATGTGTGTGTCCCTCCAACTCACTTTGGTGAAATATGGCCTAGCCTCTGTATTCCTTAGCTCTTCCACCTGCTTCAATGTACTACAAGCTCTGACTTTATTATAGCCTCTCTCAACAAATCTATGTTCAAGGCCCTTCATTTCTTGTTTAAAAACATTTTTCTCTACACTTAACCTTGACACTTTCATCCCTTGTCCTCTCACTATATTATCAAATATATGTGGAGAGTGCATACTCTTTCTGTGTAAAAAAAATGTTCCTATAGCATTCTTTCCTATGCACCCTTGTACTCACTCTTCCTTATGTATGTTTTACTACTTTCACATCTAAAACATCTGTTGCATTGTATGAGAAGCAAATCGTAAATCTCAAGAAAGGGGTGGAGCTCTTGTTGTAATCAAAAAAGGACTTTAAATCATCCATAGTACCTCCCCATATCAAAAACAAATCATCCACAAATCATCGGTACAGACCTATATACTTATTAAATGATCCATTCAAAACCACTTCTTCCTCCCAAGCAGCCATCACAATATTGCAGTAGCTTCAGGCACATCATACTTGACGTCTTTCTGCAGATATATCTCTTCCCCAAACATGAACACATTATATGCTAAAATTATTTCCATATGGAAACATAGCAACTCTATAAACGTATGGTCTAAATCACTACGTTTCAACAAATATTGCTGTAACAAAAACACACTTCTCTCATTGGGTATTTTCGTAACTAGGGACTGCACATCTAAGGTCACAAACAGTAGGCCTTTCATACCATCTGCATCTTTACAAAATTTATATAAATATTCAATAAACTGTTTGGAATCCCTTATTATTACTAAGTTGTTATTTAATAAAGGTCTAAATTTCTTCTCTACAAACATGGATAATGGCTCTGTACACCATTTCCAAACAGAGACTATGGGAGAATTCAATAAAGCCTACACAAAGTGGTTTTCTATGTAGGCATAGTGGCATGGCCCCAACACAGAAACCGACAGCTGAGCAATGCAGTAAACAGAGCAAAGGGGCATGCACGAGCGTGCGGACACGGAAGTGTCTGTGGAATGTAAATCACCTCATAAGCAGGTGAAATCCATGCAAATAAGGGTGATTTGTAATCCAATAAGCTGCAGGATACCTGTGTAGGAGGCGTGTTGGTGTCAGAAAGGTACACAGAAAGTAATCATGTGCAGAAATTTAAAAAATTAAACAGGGGCTGTAAAAGCCCAAAAAGAAAATTGGATATTGCAATGTAGGGATGGAAATGGCCAAAACTGTGCCCAGTGAGTCCAAAAAGCAATGCAAATCATTGTAAAATATTAATTCTTTTTTAGTACACATATTACATTTGCACAGCGCACAGCAATGTGCAAACATGCCGTTATGCAAACAAAAAAAATATTAAAATGTTGAAAAATGAAAACATTTGCAAAAATAATGCATTATAACGCCATGTGTGCATATTGTACAATGGCAGGTTTCAGTGGTTGCTAAGAAGGCAGGCACTGCAGTAGTGAAGTATCCAGGCAATATGCGAGGATCTGTATGCAAATAAGCTGGGATTAATGAATAGCAAAAATGGGCTACTGTGTCCGCAAATAAAACCTGTGGAGGGCCAGAATTGTGTTTGTGTTAGCAGATCAGGTAGTTGACATCAAAAGGGGATGTGGCATGCTGAGGTTAAGCAGATTGGAGCTCAGTGGGGCCCGTTTGTGCTCAGCTAAGCACAGCTAAGCAGGGGAGTGAATCCAGTGCTGCTAAGCTGTGTTTAGACCTGTGGCACATGTTTTACCTGGTTTAAGTTAAGCTGAGCATGCCCATTCATGGGGGTGTGTCTAACCTGCTGAGCACTGTTTATACCAGTGCCGTGAGTTTGTACACCATGTCCCAGTGCTTAGCAGTGAAAGAAATAAAAAAAAAAAAAATACAAGGAAATATTCTGGGAAAGCCAATCAAGTATAAATGACTGATAAGCCTTGTTCCACTGACACTGGGCCATTCAAAACCTGCAATGATAGACCTGGCAGGTGGAATGCATCATAGTCAGCCAATCACAAAGGCTTGCATGTGCAGCACACCACTATAAAGTATGCATACACCCTTCAATCTGATTTTTCCCATATACTCTGCACCATTGGAGTACACACTTGGGAATTTTAACTGACAAAATGCTAGGGGTGCTGCTGCAGCTCTGTTACATCTGTATGAGATAGAGGCTGAGGTCAGTGCTGATGCTGATGCTGACAATAGGGTTAGCCTGAGAAGGAGAAGAGTGTTCAGGCCCAGGGTAACCTTCCAGGAGCTGCATGAGCTAGAGATTGTAGAGGACTACAGGGTGGACAGTGACATACTACAAGAACTCACTGAGCGTTGCTTCCATCAGCTCAGACCCAGAGCCAACAGAGGGGAACCCATCCCAGTGGAAACAAAGGTATGTGTAGCCTTTAGAATACTAGCTACAGGTACTTTTCAAAGACCTACTGGGGACATGATGGGGGTCTCACAGGCATCTGCATCCATCGTACTCCACCAGTTCTTGGCTGCCTTGCAAACACATGCCAGTGAGCACATATATCTACACCACACCCCTGAGGAGGGGGCCAGCAATATGCATCTCTTCCACCATGTAGCACACTAACCTGAGGTACTGCGTGCCATAGACTGCACTCATGTGCACACCAAAGCACCACCTGGTGAGGAGGGTAGAGTCTACGTCAACCGCAGAGGGTATCACTCCATCAACTGCCAGGTTGTGTGCAATGCCCAGGGCATTATCATGAATGTGTGTGCTGGCAGCCCTGGCAGTTATTATGACTCCCACATCTGGTATGCATCACAGCTGTACCAGACATTTGCCGGGGGTACATCCCATATGTCCATCTACTGGGGGAGGCTGGCTATGCACTAGAACCATGGATGATGACACCCATCAGAAATGCACACACACCTACCAAAGAAAGCTATAATGAGGCACATGCACAAACTAGGAACATCATAGAACATGTGTTTGGGCTGCTCAAGTCACTTTCTGCTGCTTCAATATATCTGGTGGCCCCCTGCAGTAATCTACAGCCACATGTGGAGGCATGTTCACAGTATGCGCCATGCTACACAATACGATCCTGTGGAAACAGCTGTGACAGGAACATCAGAGAGAAGGGACATATTCCCCCTCACCAGTGCCAAGCCCCCCACAGTCACAGGGGTCTCAATGGAGGAACCCCCTGAGCCTGTCTCTGTAGACAGACTTAGGCATGCACAGTATGCCCTGGCCATAGCAAAGAGGCAATATATAGCTTATGCTCTGACATCCTAGGGACCTAGGGACTGACACCTCACTACGACTCACATACAGAGAAAAAAGGATGCCAGCCACACCACACAACCTGTACCTTACCATATATTGGCCGTGTACTGCATGCATCTGACAGAGTCAGCCCTGAAGCACTGTGATCTCAACTGCTGCAGGCACAAAGTAAGTCACTCTTCTTTACAACAAATGTAAGGGATACTAGACTATGGTAGCATATGTATGGGCCTGCTGCATGTGTGCTAGGCAATAGAGTGGGTTACTGGGAAACCTGCAGACAACTGACAGCTATGTGGGACAACAGGAGCTCCCTGCTAAATACTGGCCACCCCATAATATGCAGTAGGCCCCAAGGCAGCAAAACCCACTGCACTAAGTGAGGGAAATGACAAACAGTGTGATCATAAGACAGATCCATGACTGTCAATGCTAGAGTCCCCTACTCCTAACACACCCATGTTCCCATACAACTGCAGTAACATTATCTTTTCAAGGTAATAGCAGCAGACCACACAATCCCAGGGCTGTCCCAACCAACCTGGTGACATATTCCATTTCCACAATATGCAGGGGTCAATGTGCTATGTATGTCTTTAGTTGAAAGTGTCAGGAATTAAACTGCACTGTCTGGTGGCTGTTGTGGCTTAGTGGGCTAAATACATTACCATGGTTGATGGTGTTCATGGTGCAAGACTGGCTGTGCCACTACTTTGCATGTGAGCTCCATCTATGGTAGGAGTCCTGCAGACTCTCCATATGTCACTATTTGTTAGTGCAATAAAGCTGGGCAAAGCCAGAATAATGGAGGGACAGGTGGCCACAGATATGGACAGTACACAGCTCCAAGTAACTTAGACGGTGGCTAGTAGAACACCAGGTTGTAACAAGTCATAGTAGCAGCAGGATGTCAAGGCCATCACATAACTGTGTGAGAAATTACAAGTCAGTGGGCACCAGCATACCTCTCATGTACAGAATTTCACAGAATGTCCACTGTTTTGCCTCATATGTATGGTCTGTTTTTCATAACATTGCAGTTTTCTGGCAAAATAATGGTAAATCAGTAAAGGGTGACATTAAAACATAATGACAGACAATTGACATGCAGACTTCATACCCTTCAGAAAATCGAAGCTAATACAAAACCTGTTATTCTACCAACTGTCTAAGTTTTTAAGAGCAATATTAAAAATGTATCCCTATTATTGGGCCTGTGTCCCACTTTTATATATGGCTTTGTTCAGATTTCTTGCTCTAACAGGTTGAGAGGTATGGGCATCATGCAACATTATAATACCAATACAACACAAACAGTCTGACAGCCAGAGCAGACATATGGGGCACAATGCTGGATATCCTGCAAAACAGGTACAGTCAGAGGTGTGAAGTCTTCAGCCCTACGTGTAGTGTTACATCTTGTACCCCAGTCACAGCATACCTACAACTACATAGATCTGCAACTGTGGACAAAGCCAGGAACAGGAGCAGGACAAAAGCTACAGATAAGGAGAAGGATGAACTACTGGCCAGACAAATGTAGAAAGTGCAGAGTAGAACAGGTTGTGCAGTAGCATGGGTTCCTTGCTGTGTATGGAGTCAGTAACTCAAATGTCTGTCAGCAGTTCCTCTTGTCAATCTATAAAGAATCTGCCACTGATGTACCAGGAAATCACATTGCTATGTAACATGTACCAGACATATGATGCAAAACCCTGTTCAGTCTAATACAATCTGTACACACCCTAGGTATGAGTCAGATATTACAGCCAGCACACAGCTGGGGAATCCACTGGGCATGCTATCAGGGAGGTGCTGGACTGTGTAATCAGGTTGAGCAGCCAATTGGCTGTAGCGCACAAAATCCCAGATTGGAGTACAAGCAGGTCTGGACTGGAGTCCCCTTGTAATTGCTGATGGTCACACTGGGCATGCTGCTACACTTAGCTAACTTTAGCCCATGTCTGAAGCCTCATCTGCCTATAGAAATGAGATGTCAATATATCTCTGTGCATACAGACAGCTATGTATGCCTAACTGTCTCTCCCTATCCCCATCAGACATAATTACCCTTATCTATCAGTATTTAGCACGTATAGGATATATACGTATTTGTAGAATTTTATATAAATATATATATATATATATATATATATATATATATATATATATATATATAGGTGATATATGTGTGTATATATATATATATATATATATATATATATATATATATATTTATATATGCACACACACACACACACACACACACACACATATATATATATATATATATATTATATATAGAGAGAGACAGACAGAAGGAGAAAGAGAGAGAGAGACATACAGAGAAAGGTATAGAGTGACGTAGTGCTGCAGCCACTTACACACCAATTGTTACCAGTGGTGCATGCAACTAGTATGGTGAGCTGTAGTGTGTATTAGTAGGTAGGTAGAGGTTCTAATCTCCCATCAGCTATCTTGTGTGTGCAGATATTCAACATACAGCATCATACACATGCCCAACAAGACTATGTCTGTGCAATGGTCAATCATTTTATGGTCCTGTGACTAGTGTCCTCCACAACAGTGGCCTCCCTGTCAAGTGTGTGTGTGTGTGTGTGTGTGTGTGTGTGTGTGTGTGTATGTGCAAGTATATCCCCTTGCAGCAGTGTGTCTATCTTGCCTATGTGTGCGCAATGCTAATAATAGTGCATGTGATAAGTGCGTAGCATGACAGTATATACAACTAGATAGATAGGGGTTCTAATCCCAACAACAACTCTGTGATTGTGTGTGCATGTGTGTATGTATATCCCCTTGCAGCAATGTGTCTCTTGCCTATGTGTGTGCAATGCTAATACATTTTAAGGCCCGTGCCTACCTGTTTACCCCCACATTGGTGTACTTTACAGGGCCTGCTGATGTCATCCACCTTAGAAGCACAGCGAGACACTCTTCAGACACAATAGCTCCATGACGCATGTGATAAGTATGTAATCCTGTAGTGTATATAACTAGATAGGTAGGGGTTCTACTACTGTAAGATTTGAAAATACTGTACTGTAGTTAAGTTAGCTGGAAACACTCTATGCAATGAGACTGAGAAACGAAAGTCTTAATTACCCAAGGTCTCGCTTTAATAGGTGTCAGTCTCTCCCTTATGAACCAAGTCTTGTGCACTGCTCAGCATGGATTTTCCAAACACTGTAGTTCATTTAATAAGGTTTTATTAGATATTCACAATATCCGAATACTGTCTTCATTAACAGTACTGATAAACAATTTAAATTGCTGCACATCATATTCTGATTGTCCTGAACAATGTAAACTGACATAGTCTCTAGATGACCTGTTTTCTGTATTCAGGCTCGAGTGTTTGTCATCTTCTCTGAAGTAACAGGTCAAACAACCTTACTAACCTTTACTGCTCTGCTATACTGAACACAGCATATTATGGTAAATTTACTTATTTACTTTTCTTTAACCTTGGTCTCAGGCCTTGCATGTGCTTCATTAAGGAACATTCTGTAGCTGATCTTTTCCTTGAGAAAAGAACATTCTGTCTGCACACTTCATGCTTATCTTTTCCTCTTAAATAAACAGTCTTCCATGCTTGGCCAGTAAGGTTATTTTCCTTTCTGCCTAAATGTCTTTTATGCATAAATGAAAAAGCTTTACCCTGTCTAATGTCTAATAACTATTTTAAAATGGAAATTCCTAATCTAAGAACTCTCAAAACTGGCAACTCTGTGAGTGTATTTGTGTGTGTAACCATATCCCCTCACAGCAGTGTGGCTGTCTTGCCTGTGTAATGGTTATACAACTTTAAGGGCCTGTTAACCCCCCATTGTCAACCTTCCAGGGCCTACTGATGTCATCCAACTTAGAAGCACAGTTAAGCACTCACCAAACACACAAGCTCCATGATACATGCAATAAGTATATAGTACTATAGCGTATACAACTAGATAGGTAGGGGTTCAACTCTCAAAACCGGCAACTCTGTGAGTGGATGTGTGTGTATATAAACATATCTTCTCACAGCAGTGTGGCTATTTTGCATGCATCTGTGTGCGCGCGTGTGTGTGTGTGTGTGTGTGTGTGTGTGTGTGTGTGTGTGTGTGTGCATGCGCAATGGTTATGCAATTTTAAAGGCCTGTGCAAACCGGTTATCCCCCCATTGGCAAACTTTACAGCACCTACAGATGTCATCCACCTGAACAGTAGTGTCAGACACTCCCAAAACACATAAGCTCAGTGGCTCATACAATATGTATGTAGTGCTATCATATGTATAACTAGACAGGTAGGGGTTCTGCTCTCAACAAGGGCAGTTCAAGAGAGAGTGTGTGTGTGTGTGTGTGTGTGTGTGTGTGTGTGTGTGTGTGTGTGTGTGTGTGTGTGTGTGTGTGTGTGTATGTATAGCCCCTTGTAGCAGTGTGATTGTGTTATGGTTACCACCTATCCCACTGTGCAAGTTGTAGTCCATGTTTGGACAGGTGTGTCCTGTGAAAATGGAAAGAATACAAATGTCCCGAGAGTGTAGGGCAACAAACATTTCCTGCATTATCCTAACAGTTGCATAAAACAGTCATTTTACAGCACAAACACCTAAATGTTATGAGAAATAGCATAAACTAGGCAAATGCTAGAAAAATAAGCTGTTATATTGCAAAAAAGTGAGGTTGTGTCTGTTGCACTTGCCATAGGTATGGTTTGCCCTGCCAAATCTCACATTAATACAAAACGTGTCCCACATTGGGCATTTGATAAGGTGGCATCCCTAGTCTGTCTTGCCTAAGTGTGTGCAATATGTATACATTATGAGGTCCTGTGAGTAGCTGCTGCCACCAAATAACCCACATGTATGTAGGCATGAATGCTACCCTCCACCACCTACATTTGTAGGTATTGACTGAGATTGTAGATGACTGTAAGCTGGGTGCTGTCTGTCAGTGACTCCTCAAATGATGTTAACATACTGCAAAATGGTCTTACTTCAACTATGGACTGGTGCCAAGGTCCTGGTATCAAGCTAAATGCAAAAACATGTATCATCATACCATTTGGCAAAGACACAGACCCACTGTTTACCACATCAATGACAATCCCCTAAACACACAACCTGTGTTGAGAGACCTGGGTACTCAGGTTGATAACAATTTTCCATTCAACCATCATGTAGTGGCAGTGGTCAGTAAAGCCTTGTATGTGGTTCATCTCATAGGTAAAGGGATTGCATCAAGAAAAAAGGTGGTCATTACCTCTCTATAGTCCTCACTCCATACAACAATATTTTACCACAACACCCCATTTGGTATGTACCTATCCAGACATCTACACCAACTGGAAATGCCACAGAAATACCTCAGAAAGGTAATCTATGGCCTCCAACATCTGTCCCATGCAGACAGGCTCAGATCACTATCAATCCACTTGGTATCAGACAGGTTGCTCAGAGGTGGGCTGTGTCACACCTAAAAGACAATGTTGGATCCTGTCATGCAGGTAATTGTCTAACCTACAAGACAATGTTGGATCCTGCCATAGTACAGCTTACCCCTATCCATAAGTCTAACTCCTTGCACATTACCTGCACAACAGGCCTGAATGTGATAAGTGACATCAACACAACATGCTTGAGAGACATGTTTGTCTCCCAGAGGCTCCCTTGTCTCACGAATATACTTCCCATACACATCAAACAGAGTAGCATGCTGACCCTCTTCAAGCAAAACTGTGATGAGTGGATGGGAAACCACAGTTCTGTCCCAGGAGTCCCATCTGTGTCCCTCATTGACAGGGGCAACAGGTGCTGACTGATGTTTCTTTCTGGAGATAAACTAATGGCTAGCCTTGTAAAGGCCCCAGGGCTATTACTGTAGTAACCTCCTATGATCCTATGAACCCATGATCCTGCTGAACTCCCAGGTGACATGTATCAGGAGTAACATGCTGTGTCATGGGGTATGCATGTAAGATTATGCTGTCTGTCCACTTTGTGCCTGACACACTGTTCGACACATATGCACTTATGTAACCATGCACATATACAGCCGTACCTTGGTGACATTACATTTCTGCATTGCCACCATGTCATCCTGAGCCACTGTATTGGCACCAGCTCTCCATAGCATACACATACAGACCCCTGGAACAGAAACAGAAAAATGTGTGGGAGATGACAGTCAGTCAGCAATACTACCACCAATGCAGCATTATAGAACAAATGTATATACATTTTGATGTGTATTCATGACACATGCCAGTAGGTAGCACCTTACAGGGCATAACATTACTACAATACAAACTGTCATTAAATGTACTATAGTCACCCTGTGCATCAGAAACATATGTGCATGTCCCTGCATTGATGGTATGGATAACAGAGATGTGGCACAGGTATCATCACATGAACAGGGTGTGGTGTGGGGTTGCTGAAGGTGTATGCTGTGCCACACAGTTGACATTATGTGTGTGTGTGTCTGGAGGTGTGCTAGTCAGATGGGACATGGAGAGAAGCTGTGTGTGTCTGTTGGTAACCTGCATGTGACAGTGATGTGTAAGTCTGTGCGCATATACAGTCAAGCCATATGCTAGCTCTACATGAGGGTATGTTGGACAACTGTGGACTATACATGGCAGAATGTACAGTTCACCATCTCCGGTCATGAACACTAGAACTGGCTCTGCCAGGAGTGGCACTGGCACCACCATGCCCAGGGTCAGATGTGGTACTACTTGCTGAAGGGGACTGGTGTCTGCTGGGTCTGTCTCCCTCACAGGACCCCCAAGACCATGTGCCCATGGCCTACCCCATCATAGTGTGGACAGCACCCTCCCTTCTCTAGTGCTGGTGGTACTGCCACTACAGGAGTGTGACTGTGCATGGCCACATGGACTCTCAGCTGATGTTGGTGCTGAGCTACATCCACATGTCTGACACCCTACTCCCACCACATGTTTCAGCACATACAATGCACAGTTAAGGACTGACAATGTCTCACCCACCATCTGTCCACTACATCAGCAAAATGATGTTTGGCATTACCAGTGTTGTGGATGGAATCATGGATGCCAGACAGTGATGCATCCATGATCTTGAGCATCCATCTGGTGTTGCATTCAAAATGTGCCTGTGCCTCCATGATGGACCAAAACATGCGTTGAGTGACTCGTGATGTGACACCTGTGACAGGTGGTGGATGGACAGCAGTCCTTCTTTAAGCACCCCTATCAATCTGCCTGGCTATGGTTAGTGTCTATGGTCACAAATGCCATAGTTGCCACACTCTTCTGTTTGATGCCACCACCCTCTGATTGTCCAATATCTGTGACTGCAGGGGATTGGGTATGTGTGGACATACTGACTGTGTGTGGGGACATTGGTGGGGAAGGGGGATGTCAACCCATGGGACTGATTCACCCCCCCCAACAACCCCACCTGTGCCTCACTATGGCCACCATCATCATCAGAGTCCAATACGACACGTACATCAGGTTGTGAGGGGTACAGACTCCAACCCCCATGGTCACCTGTAAGGAGGAAGACAACATGACTACATTGATACATGCATCATTATGTCTACTGATCCACACACACACACACAGACACACACACACACACACACACACACACACACACACACACACACACACACACACACACACACACACACACACACACACGTGTGAGGTGCCATAACCGCATTATACATACCACACCTAATTACTGATCCCATGCACAACACACAAGCAGATCGCAACAGACACAAACAGGACAGGCTCTTAACAACATGCAGTGCAGCTACATCTGGTTAATGTTGCCAGTACTATACACCTGTGAGATAAGTGACATGTTGGTGTACGTGATGGACCTTTACCTAAAAAATAGTGCACTCGTCTCTACTATACTATTGCCCCCTGTATAGTAGACTAAATACACCTTCACAAAAATATGTGCAAATATATTACAGCCCCTGCAAAATATGTTACTGTGATTACCAATTCAATGCACTGCAGTGAACCCTTCCACAACTGATCATGCAAGTATTGTACTATATTTAAGCTTAACAGTTATGTCCACAGCAAACTGACAGCCCTTAACATTACTAGGGTATAGATGAGCCAACAAAAAACAGTTTCACACTCACCGGCTACAGGATGCTGGACTCTGGCCACACCAGATGTACCTATGGAATTGTGGAGGATAGGTACTGTCAGCAATCACAAGTGTGGCATTTGTACAAGATAATATGTGCGTATATCAACATGTACAGTATAAACTGATACTGCCCACGTTGCTGACATTCTGAGTATGTGTGCACAAGTGTGTGTTCCAAACCCCTGCCAAATGCAGGTTGACGTGACATCCATGTACAGGCATGCTGAGGCTGCCAGTATGACTGCTACAGTATTACAGTGATGACCACAGGAGGCTTACCTGGACACTCCCCTGCTGTGGAAGCTGTGCCACCCACCTTCACTACATGTGGGGTAATGGATGCTTGTGACCTGGTGGCTGAACCCAGGTTTGCAAGGAACTCTTTGGTGACCGAGAGTGGTTGTTGTTTTGCAGGCCCTCCACTGGTGCTAGCATGGTCCCTGGCCACAGCTGTGGCCCTTTGCTCTGCAGCATTTATCATGTCTGTGGCCCAATGTCGGATCTGCTCATAGCTTCTTTCCTGTAGCCACACATGATTTACTGATGCAAAAAGGTCTGCCCACAATGCAGAGCGTTGTTCCTGCATATGGCGACTCCTTGACAGCAGGATGGCATGATGCAGTCTGAGGCCATCAACTATGACTTCGTTCTCGGCTGCAGAAAAAGGTGGGTTCCTCCATCTGTACATCACTCCTGAAAGACAAGAAGAGGGGAACACATACATTGCTTTCTATTATGTACACACTCTGCACATCCATATTTGCCAGTACTATCTTCCACTTACTCCCACATCATACCCTGCCATCTCTCACTGCAGTATGTATGTGGCTATCAGCAACATAGTGGCAATATATTATGCATTTCCCTCCTCATCCTGCTGTTTCCTGTTACTTGCTGCATGATCTCTAAGGTGTTCAACTGAATCTATTTTGTTGCACTTATTACTGCTTGTTTATAGCCTGTCTACATTGTATGTGGTAGTGTAAGCCTCCTACTTTTGTTTTAGGCACCTAAGCTGTAGGCCCACTCCTTCAGTCTCCCTGGCCTTACTCCCTCAGATTTTGACAAATATGGCTGGACAATGTCTTACAGTTTCCCCTGCCAGTCTGCTTGATATGAGCATCCTCACACAGTGTAGCAACTGCCTCATGTACATGGACAACCATCTACAAATACCACCAAGGAACACAATTTGTGAGAGATGCAATTACATTAGGAACCTACAGTCCAAACTCTCTCACTCTCAAGCCTGCATATCTGGCACTGAAAAGGTCAACACAATCAGTACACCTCACACACCACCCACACCTACACAACACACACCTACATATGCCTAGATCCTCAACATAAACACCCCGAAGCAAAGGAGACCTCCGTGGCAAAAACACATGTGAACTCCACAGCTCTGCAGAACACACACCTTGATAGCCACACATTTGTGTCCCACAGCCACTAAGGCATCACCATAATCAAACATATTAGTCATAGGAGACTCCATTGTGAGACACACAGATGTGCATCTCATCAGGGTGTATATGGAGAAGGTCATGGCTACTTGTCTGTCAGAAGCCAGAATCTGCTATATCACATATGCATTGCTGTCTTTCAACAACAGGTACTGTTATGAGTCTGTCATAATCCATGTTGGCATGCCTGACCTCTGACATACCTCCCTGGACTATATGATGTGAGACATGGTTGAGGTCGCTGATTATGTGTCCCATGCAGGTATGTCCGTAGCCTTAAGCAGCATTCTGCCATCACCCAGAATGATGTCACAATACAATCAGGAAATGATTGACTTTAACAATTGGCTTGGTTTCTGGTGCCATTCCAAGGGATCCAGTGTCTGACAGCCTGGGATGATATGATCAACAGACCATGATGCTTTGCGAGAGATGGCCTCCATCTGTCTTACCTGCCCTTCAGGCTTCTGGCCATGGTTCTTGCCACCCCCATAGTGCCTTTATTAGGAAAAATGATGAAGTTAACACTACCAACATGAAACTTTCCACATATCACAAATTGAAGGCCATGCTATTAAACGCTAGGAGTCTAAACATGAATCTGCATGCTGACATCAGTGCAGTCACAGACACATGGTTCAAAGCAGCAGAGAGCACCCCAGCCTTACATGGTGACCCATCCTATCATACAGTCAGACCCCAAGGTAAGTGCAGTAATGGCAAGGGACGTGGGATTTCACTACATATGGAAGACATACACACCTCCAGGCTGGTCAGACAGTAAGATGCACAGGAGACACTTCAGGTGCAGTTAACTATTGCCAAGAACCCTATTCAAATCATGGCTATCTACCTGCCCCCACATGTGACCAGGGAGCCCATTCAGCCTATATGAACCTGTTCGACTCTATTGGGATTCGATTCTGTACTCTGATCCTGGGTGACTTTAAGTACCCAAACATAGACTGGAAGAAGTACTCATGCCAGGACACAAATGCCCAGAGATTCATGGAATTTAGCAATGAAAACACCTTGGAACACCTAGTTGCTACCCACACATGAGGTGAAGATCTCTTAGAGTTGATATTAAACAACATGGGTAACCAGTACAGCATCCCTACAGTATCTTACCCTGTTAAAAACAACCATAAAGTGGTCAGATTTGCAGTCACCATCTCCCACAATATCCATCTAGCTAGGGTCAGACATACAAACATCTCCAAAGTTGATTACAAGGATGGTATAAACAGCTTCACAGCCCCCTCCCCCTCTGTAGAAACTGGCACTAATATCCACAAATACACAAAAGCACTATACGTGCATTTGTATAGATGCATGGAGTCAGGTATACCCAACAGGACTACATTGTCCTCTGCAAGGATAAGTAAACCTATCTGGTGGATATCTGCAATAAATAGATTCTATAACAGGAGTGACATATTGCTGTGCAAGACCAAGAAGGAGCAGGTGCCCAATCTGAAGCAATGTCTCCTTAGCCTGAACAAGCAAATAAGAGCACTAAATCCTGCAAAGCAAACTCCGAGCCCACATTGGCAACATCCACTACAGACAGTCATATCTCCTTCTTCACGTATGTCTGCAACCTCAAAGGAAGCACTCAGATCTGCTCTGAAGTGGTGGTCAAGGACACCAGATATACAAGTGCTGTAGATATAGAAAACTTGCTGCCTGACAGAGTCAGTGAAAGCTTCAACCCTCTGTCCCCCATCAGTACATCAGGACATCCCTGGTACCTACCCCCTTCCCCTTATATCGAGGGAACAGGACATCACTGCCATCTCAAAGTCATGGGATACAGCACCCATGGGACCCAATCACATGGCAGGATGCATCCTACATGACCTCAAGCATGAGCCTACAGCATCATTAGGTACTGTATTCAACCAAAGCCTGAACACCGCCTTAGTCCCAGCTGAATGGAGGATACCCACTGTAATCCCTTTACATTAACGTGGAGCGTCCACTGATCTGGCATATTATAGACCCATCAGCTGAACTAGCATGATCTGTAAGGTCATGAAATAGATTATCATGAATCTCATTAACAAGGACATTAGTGACCTCCCCACACTCAATCACACACATTTTGGCTTTCTCAAGGTGGGATCATGTCTGTTACATTTTGTTGACTTCTTTGACACAGTCACCAAAGCCAGGGAAGAGGGGGACACAGCGCACACTGTCTACCTTGACCTGGCCAAAGACTTTCACAGTATTCTCCATTTGACCATAATAGATATACGCTCACAACTAGGCATCAGTCCATATGTTGCCACATGGGTAGCGCACTGGCACACCGACAACACCCACCTACTCAATATAGGGGAAGCCACTTCAAGCGGTAGAGCAGTAACTAGTAGCATAACCCAGTGTTCTGTTTTGGGGCCTCTGTTATGTGTGATTCACTCTTCTGAGGTGCAGGGCACAACCAGTGGGCTATGGCCGACCACATGTACAGAAGACTGGATGCTGGGTGCTGTCACCAAATCCCCTAGTGAAGTGGACATCCACCAAGAGGGTCTCACGCAGACACATGAGTGCTGCCAGACACATGGCTTCAGGCTGCATATCACAAAATGCAGCATCATCCCCTTTGTGGCGAGTGACATCCCGACAAATTATTACATTACTAACAAAGTCCTAAGTATGCAATCAGTCGTGAGGGATTTGACCATACAGGTTGATGGCACCATGACATTTGACCATCCTGTTGCTTCCTTTGGAAGGAAATCCTTCTACATGACCCACTTCATATTTAAGGGTATCTCATCCAGGGACATGGGGGTCATAACATTCCTGTATTCCTCCCTAATAAGGTTCATTATTGGGTATAATGCCCCTATCATCATGTACCTCACAAAGCACATGCAGCAGCTGGGGAAACCACAGAGGTTCCTCAACATGGAATACCTGGGCCTCAAACATCTATCATACACAGATAGGGTAGAAGCCCTATACCTCTACCCAGTTTCATACGGACTCCTCAGAGGTAACCTCTGTGTGGCATACAAGGTGGTCACAGACTCCATCTTGATGGGACTGATGCACATCCACAAATCAAGCTCCACTCAAGTAACCCACACACACACCCTCAACCTGGTCTGTGACATCAACAGGAATTGTTGGCAGGTCAGGTGTGCTTCCCACACACTCACTCAGCTGTGGAAAGGACACCTTGTCCATATTAGCCAGAGTACCTCTTTACCCCTTTTTAAGCAACACCTGGATAACTGGATGGTAAACAGGACATACACCCTTGGGATACCACCTGTGTCCCTGTTGGACTAGGGCATCAGGTGCTTACTTGCATAAACATGGGCTAAACTCTGGGCTAGGCTTATGAGGGCCTCAGGGCCTATAGCCGAGTAACCTCCTATGATCCTAGGTTTACTGGTTATAGCCCTGTGTGCTATGATGAACTGTGTTGTTATGTCTCCACACCCATCACTGCCATCTACTATGGTGTGCCTCCTATGGGCAATGTCCCAGTACCATGTCATACAGCCACAATCCGACAAATAGCTGAGTGGTATTACAAGTGTATGGGGACTATCCAGCAACATGTGTGTGACCCAATGACAGACAGCACTGCAAACGTGCTGCAGGGTATCCTCCCTGTAGGTGTCCAACATCCACAGTACACAGATGTTTACAGAATGTGTACATGTACCTGACTGATGTGGACCCTCTGCCAGACAAATGTGGATGTCTGGCAAACAGTTGAACAATACGTAATGGTTGTTCCCAGACTGTGTGGAATTTGGCTTTCACACACCAGACCCCTCAGAAAACATTTATGGTACATTAATATCTGGTACTGTATTCATTCCCCTTACATTGTATGCTCAATATGTACACTCTGTCACTGAGGCTGGGCCTGTGTCCTCTCACTATTACTGGCTATAACCTTCTGTCCTACTGTAGGGGGTCGACAGGTATGCTAGACATAGCTCTCAAGTGATGAGATATGGGTGTAGAGTACACAGTGACCTTGCCAGAGTACATCAGGAATAGTCAGTGACACCTGCACAATGTTTGAAGTATGCCTGTGTGATATTCACAGACTGAAAGGAGAAGACTGACAGTACATCATATGATATGCCAGGTGTATCCACACAATCCAGTAGCATTTGTACAGGATCCGACCATTGTTGGAGGAACTCAGAGGGACAGAACTGTGATCTATGTTCCAGCAGACAGATGAAAGGGAAGCCTGTAGGTGCTGGACAGCTGAATAACAGCAACATGTCATTCCAAGATATGTACTACAGACCTACTGTTGTAATCCCTATTTCCCATAACTGCATCCTCCCATCTGTGGCCCATTACATGGGGAATTCTATTACATACCTGGTATAGTACTGTTCCCCTTTATGTGCAGAAATCCTGTAGTATAATGCTTATGTTCTCGTAGTCTGTCTTCACAAAGAAAGTCACAGACCTGTTTACCATGGGCAGCAGTTTGCCTTCTGTAGGTAATGGTCATGAACAGGAGATTGCCTGTGCACCAATCTGTGTCTCACACTTGCGAATTGTATCCAGAACAGCTGGGTTGCATGGCACCACAGTGCTATATTTAAGGCCTTCATGTAGGCCTTGGCCTTTTTACTGGCCTGTGAGATGCACGTTATTGAGCTGTGGGGACTAGAGCATCACAGAGGGCAGGTAAAAATAATGTCCATTGTCCAGATTTATGTGGTATGTTCAAAGTTTGGCATGCTATGTTTGGACATTGTGACCAGACTTTCTGATTATGTGTCAGTATACTGTTTAACAATGTGGGTTGAGGTCAATAAGGGGACAGACAGATGTGTCATACATCCCTTGCATCAGAATATGCATGCTGCAGCAGTAGCTGCTGGTCTATCAGCTGTGTATGTTTGTAGGGGAAAACTGTGACACACATCCCTTTTACTTGACCACCTCCCATCCCTTTATGTATGGGTGTTGTGTGGATCCCCTGATCTAGGTGTTTGGGAGGTATTGTAGGTCTGTAGCAGGTAGCGGAACATACTGCCGTATATGTTGCAGGCTGCAGCTGCTGCATTCTACCCAGGAGTCATACTGGATTTTGTGAACACATTGGGGACAGCAAGCTGCATATGTCTGTTAGGGAGCACTGTCAGCTCTGTTGTCACAGCATAGCCAGGGTGAGGATACCCATAACAGTCCAGGTGAGGCATGTGCCTCAGGTACATACGTTATGTAATAGTGTCATCCAATTAGTGCTAGGTGACATTTAGGATGCCTATACATATTTTTGAAGTGTGTCACAACCTACAGACCTTTGACATGCTAATATGGTTGGCAGTGACTGCAGTAGCATCAACCGGTTCTGTTTAAAATTGCAGGGCTCAGTCACTTCCTTGTTGTTTTGACAAGCATGTACTTGACATGCAACAGATTGGAATGGAAGCCAGGACTGTGGGTGGCAAAATGTAATGCATGCTAGAATGTAACAAACTGAGCTACTGAGTCAATACTATAGCAGGTATATTTGCAAGATATATGTGCATGCATACAGTCTGTTACACAGGATTGGCATTAGCATGTGTCCTCAGATGGGTATGACATATAACACTGAACTGTCTGTCATGATTTTCTAATCTCAGTCTGTACTGACGTGCCAATACTTCAGCACACAGAACAGGTTTTGTGACAACCATGCCAAAAGTAGGTGGCACAACTGTGGACATTCTGCAACAGTCTGTGCAGTTGTCAGCTGTATCTGCTATCTTGGGCCTCAAGTACATCCATCAACATTTACTTGGCTGTGTACTGGTTTGGTGTCTGCATCACAGTCCCAAGTACGCTGTCATTTTTCCCATTATATGTACAAGCAGTGTGTCACTGGCACTCAGGATATGCGTATGGAAACGCCTATTATACTTCAGAGCTGAGTGGCCTAGTAGGCTAGTGCACTATGCAGTTGATAAATTAAAAGTAGATGTTTAGATGTGCAGAATGGCAGTCTAAATGCAGATGAAATGCAGATGTCTGTGCTGAATACTGCGTTCCTTGTAGAAAACCAAAGTGTGATGACTGCACATAAACTTTGCAGATTATTAACCTTTAAAACTGTGTGCAATAACTATAAAAATAACTGTCTATATAACAGATGAGATGTACAATACTATTTAGCTTGCAGGGTTTAATGTCTTCAGGTTTCTTTTCAAGACAGCATAAATGATGTTCTCCACAAAACAGCTCTAACAGATCTCCCTAAAAATCAGATTACATCTTATTTGAAACAGGTAATCTCTATGGTATCCCCAAAGTCTCAAAACAACCCACTAAACAAGTATAGTGGGTTCAGAAACAGTGTAAGAAACTTCTCTGTGTGGAAGATTTCGGTCCATATATAAAAAAAATAATAATAAAACATATATAATTGTACAGAATTACTAAGTATTCAAAAGTAATCCAAGCAAGACAGGCAGTCTGTTTCCAGTCAAAAATCCTTTATTAAGTACGCAGACAAGCGAACCAAGTAAAATAGAACTAGAGTAATAGTTTCCTCACAAGATTTCTATATATTTTTTATCAGGCAAGGAAGTGGTTTATTGTGCTGTAAAACAAAGTGTTATTGGTACACATGTTAAATTCACATCCCTTCCTCCATCAGTGTGACATTCGAGCTAGTCCTGCCCTACTTAGTAGATGTCATAATAATATAGCCCTTATGTACTTTAAAAAAAAATTATAAACTTTATCACTGAACCCACAGACATTGCCAACATACTGGCAGACAGGTTCAGTGCAAATTTCTCCCCTCCCTCTCCCCAAAAAGGAGAAATATCTATCCCACCAGCGTCTAGCCTCCCAAACATCTCAGATGCCCAGGTGAGAGCTGCTCTCTCTAAAGCAAAAAAACACAGCATCAATGGGACCGGACGGTGTCCCCGGCTGTGTGCTACACGAACTCAATGAGGAACTAAACCCACACATAAGGCTGCTGTTTAATCTTAGCCTTACTACAGGATACATACCCAAAGAATGGCGTACGGCAACTGTGGTCCCACTCCACAAAGGCGGTGCTTCTACGGACCCTGGAAATTACCGCCCCATAAGCTTGACAAGCCTTGTCTGCAAAGCTATGGAGAGGATCATAATGGAACTCATAAATAAAGACATTGGGGACCTACAGACACTGGATCCTACCCAATTTGGCTTTGTCAAGGGCAGATCCTGCCTCTTGAACTTGGTCGACTTTTTTGAAACAGTCACTAAGGCCATTGATGAGGTTAAGGCAGTTCACACAGCCTACCTTGACCTAGCAAAAGCGTTCGGCACAATACCCCACTCAGGCATCATAGAAAAGCTCACCAGCTTAGATGTAAACCCATATGTCACAAGATGGGTTGCAAACTGGCTCAAGGACAGAACACACAGGGTTAGAGTTGCTGGTGCCATGTCAGACTCTAAGCCGGTCACGGTGTCCCACAGGGCTCAGTCCTGGGCCCCCTCTTGTTCGGCATTTATTTTTATGAAGTGCAGGCAAACATAGGGGGATTGTGGCTGACAAAATTTGCAGATGACTGCAAACTGGGCACCATAATTGACACTCCATCAGACACAGACATCCTCCAGAGAGGTCTCATAGAAATGGATAACTGGTGCCAGAGCCATGGCCTTAAGCTAAATGCCAAAACATGTATAGTCATACCCTTTGGGAAAAACAAGGTAACCCCTAATTACCACATAGGTGGTAATCCATTAAACACGGAAGAAGTTATCAGGGACCTGGGGACCCAAGTTGACAGTAACCTCTCTTTTGACACTCACATTGCCAAAGTGGTTAGGAAGACCTTCTACATTGCCCACCTGATCATGAAGGGATTCACATCCAAATCAGGAGAGGTCATTGTACCCCTGTACTCTTCACTTATCAGACCAATGATTGAGTACAACGCCCCATTCGGAATGTACCTTACCCGACACCTGCAGCAGCTGGAAAGACCCCAAAAGTTCCTCACCAAAAGGATAAAGGGGCTCAAACATATGTCATACGATGCCCGACTGAAGAAACTCCAGCTCTATTCAGTCGCATACCGTCTGCTCAGAGGTGATCTGTGCCTGACATACAAGGCCATGTCCAATCCACCAGAGCCACGAGAGCAAGAGACTTAAACCTCAACACGGATATAAATAGGACATGCTGGAGGGACAGATTCATCACCCAGAGACTCCCTACACTATGGAACAGAATCCCAGTCCATGTGAGGCAGAGCCCCTCACTGACTCTGTTCAAGAGAAATCTTGACGAGTGGATGGGAGATCATAGGTTTACCCCAGGAATCATCTCTGTGTCACTGCTGGACAGAGGCACAGCAAACTAATGGGTATAGTATTCTCATCCTAAGGGGTGGTGAAAGCCACACACACTCTGGCTAGGCTTATAAATGCCCTAGGGCAGATAGCCTAGTATGAACCTATGAACCTATGAACCTATAATGATGTTGTACCTCTTATTTAAACAGAGTATTAAGTAGATTATTAAGTCTGTGATTTTTATCCAAGACAATATACTACATGGATGGAAATATATCAACCTTAGTCCATTTGGCATTCAAAAAAATATATATAAATATATACATATACACTTTGCATGTAAAAAATCAATTGCAAAAATCATATTCTATTTCCATAACTTATTGTTAACAAAGATCGCTTTCATCCTTCTAGACTTCTTCAGGTCTGTGTAGAAGAACCCTAAAAACCATCTATAAAAATATTGTATAATTAGTTAATATTGCTATTACACATCATTTTGAATAAAGTGGAAAAAAGAGAACCAGAAAAGGAAAAGATAATAAGAAAAAAAATGTATGATGATGGAAACAAAATATACACTTAAATTATAACTGATTTAAAATGGTATTTAAAACCAACTGGTCGAATAAAATAAAATAAAATAAAATTAGTCATGTAAACAATGTGGCAATTTTCTAAGTTCCAGTACACTTTTAATTGAACAGTAGTAGTTTAGCCCAGGCTTCCTAAAAGAGTTCAGCTTTAATTGCCACATGAATTCATGTTTCTCCAGAATATTCAGGATATCTCCTTCAAGATCACCCAGGTCTATGCGATCCAGGATCTGGAACTTAAAACCTGTGTGTCTTTTATGAAGAGAAAGGTGTTTGGCCTTTGCATTATTTCTACATCCAGAGTGGATTTCTGACAGATGACATGAAATTCTACACTTGAGTTTATTTACAGTCCTGCTCACATAGAATGTATCACGTTCATTGCACTGGGCACTGTAAATTACTTTTGTAGTGTTACAGTCACCCCTGCACTGGTCTTAATGATTTTCTTTAAATAAGGGCAATAAAAACTATCACCTTGCTGTATAAATATACAAAATGTACAATTAGTTTCACATCTTTTAATGTTTCTTTCATATAGTCTAGGTCTAAATTCAACAAAACTTCTAATGTTCCTAGCCTTCCTATAAACAAAGGATGGGGCTTCACCTAAGATGTTAATTAGAAAAGGGTTTCCTGTGACAATGTCCCAGTTTTCTCCAATAACATTTTTGATACTGTGATAATCCAAAGTGTATGTCAGGATGCTGCTACTTTTGCATTTTTTATTCTCTGCAGAATTTCTTAACATTCTCCTACTGGGGAGGTTGAGTGAAGGTGCTTCAGTCCTTTTCAGTTCTATAATGGGTTCCAGGATGTTTTTAACATCTGACTTTTATATTCCCTCACTAAAAAATAATTCACTAAATTGTTCAGGTTTCTCAAAAATGGGGTCTGTGGTAATTCTAGCTAATCTATAGCCCTGGAACTTCACTACATTATATTTGTTTTTTGTAGGGTGTAGACTTTTACTGTGGAGTAATAAGTTAGCCCTTGTTGGTTTTCTGAATAGATCAGTGGTGATTCTGTTATTCTTGGTGTCCTTGGAAATCTGCATATCTAAGAAAGTGGTTGAAGTATAGCTATGGGAAGAGGTAAACTTCAGGAAGGGGGCTGTTTTATTGAGGTAAGTGATAAAATCTCCAAGCTGCAAGGTGTCACTTTCCCACACAATAAAGATGTCATCAATAAAATGTAAATAGCATGTGATATGCTACATGTAGTCTGAGTTGTTTAACACAAAGACCTCCTCCCACTTGCCCAAGGCTATGTTAGCTATGCTGGGAGCCATGGCAGTCCCCATTGCTATACCATTTTTTTGTTTGTAGTGTTTGCCATTGAAAGTAAAGAAATTGAAGTCTAGTACAAGATTAATGAACTTGCTTAACTTTTGCAGTTGTGACTGTGCACCTTGATTATGTTTCTTAAAAGACTAAATAGCTGCTGGTATACAGTAATTGTGAGGGAGCACTGTGTACAATGATTCCACATCAATAGTTAATAAAATGTCAGCTTCCACTGTAATGCTTTGTATTTTCCTCAAAATTCAATTGAATCTCTTATGTATAACTTATTCTTTTCTGCTAAAGGTACTGATATACCTTAAAATGTTTGTGAGGAAGCTCAACTTAAGGGTACAGTTTCATGGCAAAGGAAATTACATTGAAAATAAGCCTATTGATGAAACTATAAAAAGGCCTAGCAGCTATTGTCCACCACTACATCAAACATTAGCTGCTTTCAAAGTGAAATGTGACATAGATATTAGGAAACTCCTTAAAAAACCTCCTAAGAAAAAATTTATAACTTAACACAGGGAGAAAGAAAAGCATTGATTGAGCAAGGCAATGATAAATCCAGGTGTGTAATGAAGGCAGACAAGGGAGGAGGTATACTTGTGACTGATACCACTAGCTTCAACCAAAAGATAGAGAACATGCTGGAGGATAACAAAGTTTATGAGTTATTTACCATGGATGACATAAAAAGAGCATATGATTTATGGAACACTAATCTCACCACATTATGGGAAGAAAAACTTATTACTGAAAATCTTTATAATTATTTATGGAGCCCATGCCCACGTTTACCTTACTTTTTTGGAATACCAAAGTCACACAAGAAGAGAGAAGACCCATCTTATAGACCAGTAGTAGCAAGTGGAGGTTCCCTTACTGAAGCCACATACATTTACCTTGATTACTTGCTGAAAACTTTAGCAGAAAAGAATAAGTCATACATAAGAGATTCAATTGATTTTTTGAGGTAAATAAAAAACATTACAGTGGAAGAGGACAGTATTTTATTAACTATTGATGTGGAATCCTTGTACACAGTGCTCCATCACAATTACTGCACTACAGAATCCTGAAAGCCCAGCATTCTAAAGCTCAAAGTCATGAGACCAAAATCTTGAAAGTTCAAAATACTGAAAACTCAAAAACACACAAGATACCAAAACTTACTATATTCCAGCACAAGTACATACAGAAACAAATAAAAGAATAAACATATTACTCTTCTCCAAGTATAAGCAGGGAGAAAGCCCCCGCTGTGCCCCCCACACCCCCTGCTACTTAAATATATCAACTCCGAGATTGCACTTAGTGTAGTGAAGTGCAATCTCAAAGTTGATATATTTAAGTAGCAGGGGGCACAGCCCCCCACATGAGTGGTGCAGGGGGCTTGTCCCCCTGCATATAGTTGAAGGGTAATATGTTTCTGTATGCACTTGTGCTGGAATATAGTAAGTGTTGGTATCCTGTGTTTTCAGTATTTTGAGTTTTCAGTATTTTGAACTTTTGAGATTTTGGTCTCAGGTTTTGGTCTTCAGGATTTTGGGCTTTCATTATTCTGCATATATATATATATATATATATATATATATATATATATATATATATATACACACACACACACACACACACATATATATTTATATATATGTATCTAAGAGTGGTAGTTGACAGGATTCTGGATTTGAGACTTGGGAGGGGTGAATGTTTTGCTGATGTGCATCACGGATACTCAAGATATGTATATAGAAACACCTGTGATTTTTCAGAGCTGAGTGACCTTTTAGGCTATGCACTATATTGTAGTTGATAGGGTCCTGCTTTGGAGACTTGGTAGGGGTGAACTCTTTGCTTATGTGCATTACTGATACTCATGATATATTTATGGAAACACCTGATACTCTTCAGAGCTGAGTGGCCTAGTGGGTGAATGCATTATGTCCTTGTTGGTAGGGTCCGGGGTTTGAGACTTGGCAGGAGGAACCATTTTTGTGACCTGCATAACAATGTCAGAAAAACAGAAGGTGATTAAAGCAGTTTAAAGCAGGTTTGTATGACGCACCGTGCCGCTTAGCTCCGCTTAACCCACTTTGTTTCCAAAAAAAAGAAAAGTAAAAAGGGGCAATAGGAAAGTGGTGAAATGGGGGCAAGCAGGGTGAAAAACAATGTGAAAGGCAGGAAGGGATGTGCAGGACAGGTGTAGGAAAGGACCATAGCTCTCCATTTCTTGTACAGTAACAGCTGTGCAGGTTGTGGACAATTTGGAATTTGGAGCTTCACATCCCAGAGAGAGGGGCGTGGGTGACATGACCATGTTGATTAATTGCTGTAATTATTGATTGTGGGCAGTGTACATGGGGAAAAAATGGAAAGCTATGTATGAGCTGATTTTTTTTTTTTTTTTGTGGGACAGATGCCAATTTTTTTTTTTTTAAGGAGAGAGTGGAATGTTGAGGAAGGGATATAGGTACATATGGTGAGGTAACTTGGGTAGGAGTGGTATCATTTGCAAACAGACAAGACAGACAAGACAGCAGACAGGGGCAGTGTGTGACACATGAGGGGAATAAACACCTTGGACAGGGAGGGAATTGGAGAGGCATGTGCCCCCAGACAGCAGCAGTGAGACTGAGCTCCTCACCCATGGGCAGTCACCACTGCTTCTTCATGGCCCCAAAGGTGGTTGTGCTGTGGGCTGGGCACCAGGCACAGCCTGCCCCTCCAGATTGGCCAGTCTGCCCTCAAGCTGATGCAGATGATTGTCTAAGCCATGGTGGACAATCCTGCTCACCAGCCCTGGTAGCTTTCGATGGGTGACAACTCCCTCTCTGTGCCTGCTCCCGGGGGGACGGGCCCCATCCCCTGAGGTGGGTCTGCCCATAGGTGGTGCAGGACCAGCAGAGTGGGCAGTTCCTGATTGGGTCCCAGATTTACTGAGACCTGGTGCCACAGCCAGCTCAGGTACGGTAGGCAGTTTGCTGGGACCCGGCTTACCCAGTCGAGCTATGGTGTTGAGGTTTTTCAAAGTGTATAGGTTTGTAATGAATGGAACATTTTAATGTTAGTTATAACAGCATGCCAGGATGTTGAAGATAGTCCAGTAAGATAACATTGCATAGCATATGGAGCACAACAATAAGTGGGATAACAGTCAGTATTGTAACAGCATGCCAGTAACAGTTATGGCATAAGGACAACATCATAGGTAATTCAACAAGGTATGTTATTATGCAACCATTGTAATATATACCAGTAATAAAACACAAGGCTCAACATAACATTTTGAGAACAACAACCCGATGTATAACAATAATAAAGTATGATGCAGATAAGGGGTGGGGGGAGAGAGAAAGACATTCCATTACTACTAGTATAGGCTATATTGTTTGGGACAGTATTCTTATATACTCTACAGGTTTGCCCTTACTTTATGTATACAAGTGCCCTATAGCTTCTGTAGCACCTACATTGCTCTCACTCTATCCACATAGGACAGTATGTGCCAAGCTGTAACACCTACAGTTAAGCAACTACAGGGGACTATTACATATCAGGGGAACATATGTGACTACCAAGGTGCACTGTGGACTGATGTAGTGTGACTGTGCTATTGAGATAAATCAAGTGGCTGTTAAATCTATGTCCCTGGGATTTGGCAACAGTGATCACAGTCTGTGACAGTGTGACACTTGAGAGACATGTATCGTGCACAGTACAGAGAGTTTACGCTTATCATACCGTCCTTGGCAGGCATGGGATTGACTATCAGAACACATTCACAAATACACCAGGCATACAGGCATACAGGCATACCAAGATTAAACAGTTTTATTTGTTTCAATAATTAATATTGGTATTGTTCTTGTTGACTTTTTATTTGCTGTAGTCTTATCACCTTGCTGAGCAATGCTGTTAACACTCTGCTACATCAGGACACACAAATTAGTAACCCATTTGAACAGCTACAACAGCCATTTATTTAGCTGTAATTCCTGCGGGGAGAACTTCTGTTAATGCATAACTGTTTCTATGAATATTTAGTAGTACTGGTCCCTGGATTCGAATCCCAGTCTGTATGTGACAAAATGCATATCATACCTATCGTATCACACTGAGCTACTGAGCCCCTGCTCAATGTTGATGGACTAATATATGCCTGGAGCTCACCTAGTGGCAAACTGTGCCCTGGTAATAGTGGTAGAGTGTTATACAAGACTGCAGTGACGCTTGAACACACATGCATGAGATTCATGCATGACAGAGATAGTAGGTGAACTGTGTATGAATACTTGGAATGCAGGTGTACACAATTAACCCCTACTGGGTGGGAATATGTGTGATGCATACAGACCATACTGAACTCCTGGTTGTCTACCTGACTGATATACAGTTGCAGATGGAATATTTGCAGTCTACAGCTATTACAGTTTCATACATGCCTGCAGCAGCATAACTAGGTTCAGGAATGCATACAGCTGAAATGTAATGGTTAACACAAGACAATCCTGAGATAAACACACTATTATACCTTAGCCATTACTATTCTAGGTTTAGATCTTAGTGCAGAACAAATATCATACTGCATTATATCTTGTAGTATAGCTCCACATCTGCACATTAGCAAAACAGTCTTTATCAGCTAACCTTCAGTCACTTCGTGGTATTATTCCCATGTTTACTTCACAGAACTTGTAATGCTCGATTTATTGACCAAAAGCCCAAAATACACACATTCTGCAAACACAGCTTTCTTATGGGTGACATCCAGCAGTGATTGGTATACATCTAACAGTCTTTACTAGGTTCATAGGTTCATAGATTAGTATTAGACTAACTGCCCTTGTGAGCCATTTTAAGCCTAGCCAATTAGCCCTTGTGAGACTCAAACCCTGCACCTTCTGTTTGTAAGGCGATAACCTTAACCATTAGGCCACCCTCCCACACTTCAAATAATACAGGTGTTGCAAGACAGCTGTAATTCCACAATTTATGTTTAGTAGTAACTATTACTAGTAAATTAAATAACTTAAGACATGAATGTAAATGTGAGTGTTCTGTATATTACCACAAATATCATACTGTAAAGTGACTTACCCTATCCTGTTAGATTAGAGGTAACTAATGTAATTTTACTCACATTAATACTCATTATTTAATATTTTAACATCCTTTCTTTGTATAATACTGCATGACATATTTGTGTGTTACTATATTGCTGTGTTACTATTGAAGTTTTTCTCCCCGGGCCTCTACTGAAAATGGAAATATATCCAGCTGACCTAGCCCAGTTAACAAATGTAAAATAAAATAAAATAAATAAATTAACAATTCTGAATGCAACTGAACTTTATTTCCTTAACATTATGAATGCAGTAGAACATTATTACCTTAACACTCTTAATGCAGTTGAAACTTTATTTCTTAATATTATCAGGTTTCATGCTTTCATCTTTATTGGATTGTATCCGGCATTACTCAGTTATATCAGTCCAGGTCTATGACCGCATTCATTGCAGTACAATCAAAACTGAATATATCTACTGGTAGTTACTAATTTACTCTTTCTTGTTTATATTACTATAGATTGAAAGATACATCTGTACTCACCACACTCACTGTGCAACCTGGCCAGGCAACTTGCATGGGCCTCCAGATTGCGAGCTCTCTCCTCTGCAGCTGTGGGGAGAGATACATACCATTATGCTTACCTGTCTATCACAGGTTCAGAGTACAATTTGGTAAAGCAATGGTAACGATACTTACAAACTAGTGGGACATTCCCATCTCTGGCATCTTGGACTCAGGTGGCCAAGGGATACCCCTTACGACACTTCAGATCATCATAATGATGTAACCCTTGCTCACCTGTATGGGGGATACCAGTTGCACTGGTGAGATTGCATGCTAGCCATTCCCAGGCTTCTGATTTGTATTCTGACCCCTGGTACTGGCCCTGCAGCAGCCGGACATCATGGTATTTTACAAGGAGACCAACCATGACCCTGGACTCCAGAATGCCTCACAGCTGTGCCTGGAAACACAAGCACTCTCTAACGGCTGCCATAGCCTCTGCCAAAATCAAACACCAACAGATACTGGCTGTGTTCCCATCTGTTACACTTAAGTAAGGCTCTTTTCCCACCCTTTGCCATCATTGGGCCATTTTTTAAAATGCAGTGCACTGCTTAGCACCGCACAAACCCACTGAGCTCAACTGAGCAGTGCTTAAATAGGCAATGCTTAACAATGCTTAGCAGTACACAAACCAGCTTAACTAAGCTGAGGACTGATTAAAAAGGATTTGCTCCAAACCAGCTAAGTGGAGCTGCACATTGCTAAGCAATGCTAAAATGGGTCCTGCTTAAGCACTGCATAGCATGGCTTAGCAGAGCTTAACAGAGCTTAGCAGAGCTTAGCTAAAGGCAAACCAGATTAAAAAAATATATATAAAATAAAATTATTTGGTCATTACTACTAATTTATTATGATGTGTATGTATTTTACTTCTGTATTTCCTGTGTGTAAGGGGATATTTTATCCTTGGGTCTCTATTGAAAATGGGCTTCTGGCCCAGCTGGACTAATCTGGTCAACAAATGTCAATAAATACATCTGTAAAAAAAATAAATAAGTTATAAAATATTGCCATCAAATAAAAAAGATGAATGGCCTGTCTGTGTATTCGAACCATGCACCTACTGCACATAAGGCCATGACTCTAACCATTCAGCTACATGGATATGCTGATAACTCCTAAATATTTCTATATAGGTTCATAGGTTCATAGGTTCATACTAGGCTATCTGCCCTAGGGCATTTATAAGCCTAGCCAGAATGTGTTTGGCTTTCCCCACCCATTTTAAATTTATTTTGCTATGCCCTTTTTTGAGGTTAGTATACTGTGCCTCTGTCTAACAGTGACACAGAAGTGATACCCGGGGTAAACCTATGATCTCCCATCCACTCATCAAGATTCCTCTTGAAGAGAGTCAATGAGGGACTCTGCCTAACCTGGACTGGGATTTAATTCCAGAGTGAAGGGAGCCTCTGGGTTATGAATCTGTCCCTCCAGCATGTCCTATTTATTTCAGTGCTGAAGTTCAAGTCTCTCGAGCGCATAGCTCGATGGGAATTGGATTTTCAGAGGTGCAGCATGTCCATTAATTCTGGGTTGGGCATGGCTTTATAGGTCAGGCACAGATCGCCTCTGAGCAGGCGGTATGCCACTGAGTACAGCTGGAGTTTCTTTAACCGGGCAGCATATGGCATCTGTTTGAACCCTTTGATCATCTTGGTGAGGTACTTTTGGGGTCTTTCCAGTTGCTGCAGGTGTCTGGTAAGGTGCATCCCAAAAGGGGCATTGTACTCAATTATGGGCCTGATGAGGGATGAGTAAAGAGGCACGATGACCTCCCCTGATCTAGATGTGAATCCCTTCATGATTAGGTGGGCTATAAAAAATGTTTTTCTAACCACTTTGGCCATGTGGTTGTCAAATGAGAGATTGCTGTCAACTTGGATCCCCAGGTCCCTAATTACTTCTTCTGTACTTAATGGATTACCACTTATGTGGTAATTTGTGGGCACTTTGTTTTTGCCAAAGGGGATAACTATACACTTTTTGGCATTTAGCTTGAGGCCATGGCTCTGGCACCAGTTGTTTGTTTCTATGAGGCCCTTTTGGAGGATGCTTGTGTTGGCTGTAGAGTTGATTATGGCGCCCTGTTTGCAGTCATCTGCGAACTTGGTCAGCCACAGTCCTTCCGTGTTGGCCTGTACCTCGCTGCTGCTGGGCGACTATGGCTGAGCGCTCCTAGTGCAAAAAGCTAATTCTTCTGCCTTCCCAGTGACTGTTTGCCTGGGCGAAACTCTTCCCTACTGTACGAGGGTACTTTCTGCCCACTGCCTTTGGAAAGTTCTGGACCCCTGCACTCTTCTACAAACCTACTACCTCAGGTTCTAAGAAACTAATTCTTCTGCCTTCCCAGTGACTGTTTGCCTGGGAAACTCTTCCCTACTGTGAGGGTACTTTCTGCCCACTGCCTTTGGAAAGTTCTGGACCCCTGCACTCTTCTACAAACCTACTACCTCAGGTTCTAAGAAACTAATTCTTCTGCCTTCCCAGTGACTGTTTGCCTGGGCGAAACTCTTCCCTACTGTACGAGGGTACTTTCTGCCCACTGCCTTTGGAAAGTTCTGGACCCCTGCACTCTTCTACAAACCTACTACCTCAGGTTCTAAGAAACTAATTCTTCTGCCTTCCCAGTAACTGTTTGCCTGGGCGAAACTCTTCCCTACTGTACGAGGGTACTTTCTGCCCACTGCCTTTGGAAAGTTCTGGACCCCTGCACTCTTCTACAAACCTACTACCTCAGGTTCTAAGAAAGTATGTCTACTTAATTTGGTTGAGGTCTTTTGCCCATTTATATCTGTGTGGTTTCTGTTTTGCTCCCAGCTAAGCTTGCCAGCAGCAGCCCCCTCACCCCTTACTCTGTGTATTCCTTCTGCTACCTTATCCTGTACTCCCCCCTCCCTGTAGTATATGTTGTTTCTTCTTTCCTGCCCCAGAACCTTGTGACTCTCCTCTGCACCTTGCCTCTCTGTCCACTAGGTGTCACTCTGTACACATCTTGACCTATAGTACTGAGTATTCCTTTCATATTCTCCCCTCCTTCACCTTCTCACTCCATTCCTTTCTATCTCCGTAGTGCTCTGTGTCCCACTCCCCCTTACAACTACTATCTCTAGCCTTCTACTTGCTTACTTCCTCTGTTACTTTTTCCTTCCTCTCTGGATTCTGTGAATCGCTCAGTTCGCCCTCAGTCACTCCGCTCCCCTCCCTACCCCCAATTCCCACCCACCCCCAGGGGTCCTAACCTTATACTTCCCCAACCACACCCCCTTACTCTTACAACCAATCCTGCTCTTTCCCGCCAAAACTCAAAACCCTCCCTTCTACATCACATTCTTTCCCCTTACCTTATCCACTGCTATACCTACCTACACCCTATTACTACCTACTCTCCTCTACCTCAATTAACCTACTTCTCATAAGCTTCTACTCTCAACACCTACACCTACACTTTACTTTCTCCTCTCACACCCCTACATATCCACCTATTATCACTTTCCTTCTCTCCTGTTCTGCCTTATACCTTTACCTCCACCTCTCTTATCCTCTCCTCCTCTATTTACTTTTAAACTTCCCTTACCTCACCTCTTTTACATATGGCTCCTTACTTACCAACCATGGCTATATTCTTAGCACTATTCTCTACCTCCCTATATTCTTCTTACCTTCTTACCTTCTTTGAAAACCAACTTAAAACCCAACCAGACTTTATTAATAAACATACACCTATCTTCCATACTTCTCTTTCCTCTTTCCTAAATTCAACCTCCACCCCTAACTATCACCTTCCCAAATTCCATAGGCACCACCATCTAACTTATACCATATCCCCTGATAAAAAAATGAAACAAATAACCCTTCTTAAAAGCAGCCTGACACACAGACATAATACTACTACCTTACAAGACGGTGATATTCACCCCAACCCAGGTCCATTAAATCCCTCCCCTCAAATATCTAACCCCAACTTTAATAACCACCTACTCATAGGACATCTTAATATACGAAGTGTAAATAACAAAGTACCCTATTTACATGCCCTGTTAGACATGCACCACTTTGATATACTGTGCCTCTCAGAGACCTGGCTAAAGCCAACCACCAAAGACACAGAAATTATACCCCAAGGCTATAATTTATTTAGGCTTGATCGTACTAAACGTAAAGGTGGTGGCGTGGCAATTTTATTTAAGAACCATCTTAGCATCTCCACCCTCCCAACCTGCCCAACCCTGGATTCCAGTGCTGAAGCCATCATAGTTAAACTTCAGTTAAATACTCAAAAGCTCTTTACATTATCTGTATGTACATACCACCTGGCACAAACATACCAATCTTAGAAGACTTCCTTAGCTGGATTTCCACCAACTACCCCCAAGAAACTATTATTTTGGGTGATTTTAATATAGATTGGAATATTATTAATAGTGAAAATCCCTCCAGTCATATAAACCTACATGGTTTTACTCAATCCATTACCACTACAACAAGGCTAAATAAACCAAATAAGAAACAAAGCATCTTAGACTGGATACTTATAAACAAAGTTAATATCTCATACAAAGTAGGAACTATGCCTGATGACCTTAGTGACCACTGCCTAACCTATATATCTAGAGAAAAGATTGACTATCAAAACCCCCCTAACATTAGAATTATATGCTCAACCAAAAACTTTAATAATGACTTATTTCAAAATGATCTCGAAGCATGCAACTGGAACCTCATGAAATCACTTCCTCTAAATGAAGCAGTATCATTCTTCAACTCAACCTTCCTTTCAATATTAGATAAACATGCCCCTGCACGCTCTATTAGAATGAAATCTAATATAGCCCCTTGGCTCTAAAGGAAACAAAGAAATTAATTCATAGCAAAAATAAAATCTGGGCCAAATGGAGACACCATAGAACCACCTCTGATTTTCTTCACTATTGCCAACTTAGAAATCTTACAAAGAAAGCTATTATCTCAGACAAAAAGAACTACTACTGTGAACTTCAGGAAACCCATTTAAATAAACCCAAACAATTCTGGTCTTCAATCAACAAACTCCTTTCACCTGGTACAGCTAAAACTCCCTCCCCAATAAACGCAGACCCAGGAACTCCTAGCCATACTGCAAACACCTTTAACACCTTTTTTATTGATACCATCCAATCACTTGCTAAACAAATGAACACCATTAACTTTTACCCTCCAGATAACCATGTTGATTCCCCCCATAACTTCACTCTTCACCCTATCTCTACCTCCTTCATCTACAAGCTTATTCTTAAACTGAAACCCTGTACCCCCTCTGCTGACAAACTCCCCTCTCTCTTTCTTCAAAAGGCTGCCAAGCAGATTGCATACCCTATATTGATACTCATTAACAGGACTATCCAAGAGGGAACCATACCAGATATATGGAAAATATCTCATATCATCCCATTACACAAAGGTGGTAACTCTATTGAGTATACTAACTTTAGACCTATTACCCTTCTCTCTCCACTAGCCAAGATAATGGAGAAATGCATCCACCAACAACTGATACATGATCTCTCTGCACACAACATAATAGCCAACTGTCAACATGGTTTTAGACCCCACCATAGCACCTCCACTGCCCTCCTTTCCTTCGTTAATACTATCAACAACTATCGCAACTCTAATCTTCTCTCCTCCGCTCTATTCATTGACCTCTCTAAAGCTTTCGACATGGTGAACCACTCTTCCCTTATAAACATCCTTAAATCCCTCTCATTTGATAACCTGGCTATTAAATGGTTTACATCTTATCTAAGCAACAGGCATCAAGCCGTTCTTTGGGACAATCATATCTCTTCACTACTACCCGTTTCTATTGGAGTCCCACAGGGCTCTATTCTTGGTCCACTTCTCTTCTCCCTATACATAAACGATCTCAACACTGTCATCCCACAAGCTACCTGCATCCAATATGCTGACGACTCCACAATTATTTGCTCTGCATCTACCTCCTCAGAGCTACTCACTCTAACTCAAACCACCTTCAACACTGTAGAAACTTGGTTCACTAGACGTCACCTCCTCCTCAATGCTAAAAAAACAAAACTTCTCCTTTTCACTCCCACCACTCGAGGGTCCCCATTACACTTCAACATTTTATCCAATGACACCACTGTTATCTCTCCTGACACATCAACTAAACTGCTAGGAATAACCATCGATAACAATCTCTCTTTTGATCAACACATCAATAACATCATCAAAACTGTTAATAAAAAAATTGGATCATTATACCGTATCAAACCTTTTCTCACACCTTCTACTAGAGCTACCATTGCCCACTCCCATCTGATTTCTACCCTCTTTTATGCCTCACCTATCTTCACTAACCTTAAGAAGGCCAACCTAAATAAACTAGCAACTTGTTACAATAGCATTGCCCGCTTTGCCACCAGCAACCCTTTCAGAACACATCACTGTCAAAACCTAAAACTCCTAGGCTGGCTTGAGCTACAAAACTGTCTTTTGATCTCCCAACTTACCATTGCTCACAAGATACTGTATCAACCCCATAATACCCCTATACTTTCTCAACTTTTAATCCCTTACAATAATCTTACCTCCCTTCGAACTTCATCTAAACTCATGACCAAATCTGTAAAGTCCCATAACTTAGCTGGTGATTCTCTGTTCACTAATACTGTAGGAAGGATATGGAATCAGCTACCTACTGATATCACTCTAATCCCCTCCTTACCACTCTTCAAACAAAAAATCAAACTGTACTTCCAAAATCACTGGCTCTGCTCCTGCAGGACTCCTGACTAATCTTCTTCTTTCCCCCTACACTACTACTATCTATACACTATACTTATTTACTTTACTTATTCCTTCTTCCCATTGCCCTGCTACCCTCCTCCTATGCTCCTACCCTCTCCTCCTTTCTCTCTCCCCCCTCCTCTCTTCCATTAAAATACTCCTTTCCACTCTACATTATTGCCTCTTTCGGTCTTCTGCCTATGTATTCCTTTCTGAGTCTCCCATTCTACTTTTTTTCTCTCCAACAGATTTCATATATATGTTGTTAATCTTGATATTTTGTAATGTTTTACTAAATAATAATTTTTTGACTATGTTCCCTACAAATTTTATTTTTTTTTTTGTTTTACTAAACATATATTCTTTTTGTACTGAATTTGTTTTATTATTTGTCTCCTTGTAATTTAGTATCTGTGGAGCTTTTCTCCCCGGGCCTCTACTGAAAATGGACATATATCCAGCTAGACTAGCCCGGTTAACAAATGTAAAATAAATAAAATAAATAAATAAATAAAAAAATATATACTGAACAAGAGAGGTCCCAGGACTGAGCCTTGTGGGACACCACTTGTAACTGGTTTGGAGTCTGACATGGCTCCAGCAATTCTAACCATGTGGGTTCTGTCCTTGAGCCAGTTTGCAATCCATCTAGTGACATAGGGGTTTATATTTAAGCTGGTGAGCTTATCTGTAATGCCCAAGTGGGGTATTGTATCGAAGGCTTTTGCGAGGTCCAGGTAGGCTGTGTGGACCACCTTCCCCTCGTCAATGGCCTTGGTGACTGTTTCAAAGAAATCAACCAGGTTTAAGAGGCAGGATCTGCCCTTAACAAAGCCAAACTGGGTAGGATCCAGTGTCTGTAGGTCCCCAATATCTTTATTTATGAGGTCCATGATGATCCTTTCCATAGCTTTGCAGATCAAGCTAGTCAGGCTTATGGGGCGATAGTTTCCAGGATCCATTGAGGCACCACCTTTATGGAGAGGGACCACTGTTCCTGTACGCCACTCTTTGGGCACATATCCTGTAGTAAGGCTGAGATTGAACAGTAGTTTTATGTTTGGGTTTAGCTCTTCTTGGAGTTCATGTAGGATGCAGCCCGAGACACCGTCTGGTCCCGTTGATGCTGTGTTTTTTGCTTTGGAGAGGGTGTCTCTTACCTGAGCATCTGAGATGTCAGGGGGGCAGCAATCTGCTGGGATAGATATTTGCCCTTTTGGTGGGGAGGGGGTGGAGAAGTTTGTGCTGAACCTGTCAGCTAGGATGTTGGCAATGTCTGTGGGTTCAGTGTATTTTTTGTCATTTTGGACTAATTCTGATATTATCTATATAGCTCTCTTCTGCATTTATGTACTGCTGAGCATGGTGCTGTGCCTTTCAAACACACTCAGCTATTCTAAAACTTGAGGTCTGATATGAAAATTAAAAGTATCCTGTTTCTATTTTTAAATGCCTGGCACATATGTCCATTGCTAAGTGCCAGGCGCAGAAACACACGCACCCAAAAAAAATATTTAACTTTTATATTTCAGTGCCATCTGGCATTTTGACAATGCCAGGGGTGTTACTCATCTACAGACACTGTAACACACCCCCTACACTGATTCTATAGCCATGTTACATGGGTCTCTCTCAGTAGCATGTCTTCATTAATGTCCAAAGCCTGCTGCTGAGGGAGAGCCACAGACACAGTCACAGCACCTTCCATGTAGGACTTATACTATTCCTACATGGATTTTGTTAAATCCCCACCTATAGGTCTCAAAGGAGGGTTTTGAGGGTATTTATGCATCTTGGGTAGTCCCTGTATTATTGGTAAGAGGGGTTCATCCACCCTGAAATACTCATACAAACAATACTCTATAGTACGTGTTAATAAACATTCATCTAACCCATCATGTACTTTCCTAATCATTTTTTATACATCATCATAACAAATCTTCACATATACTTCTCGATCACTTAACATTTGTTTCATGTTAAATAAATAGTGTTCATGATCCATAATCACTGATGGATATAGAGCCAAACTGGAAGCAAAGCTCTCTTCACCCAAGACTGGACTAGACAGTCAAGAAGAGAAAGTAAACACTTGCACCACACCACACTCATTACATAGTCTCTCAAAACCTATACCACCAAAACACACACATAGAAACACAAAACACACACCTACATTCACAGAGGCTCTCAATAAAAATCTGCCCAAGCAACAGAGACCTCCAAAGCAGAAATGCAAGCAACCTCCACCCCCCAAAAACAACTGAAATGACACATAGCCCACAAATTCAGTGTGCCACTCAACCACAGCCCATAAGGCATAACAACATACCTGACACTCTAGTCATAGGTGACTCTATAGTTAGGTACACTGATGTTCCACTCACCAGGCAAAACAAGGAGAAAGTTACTGTCAGCTGCCTGTTGGGTTCCAGGATCCACCACATAATGCATGCACTCAGATCACTCCACAACAAGTACAAATATGACGCTGTCATTGTCCATGCTGGTGTGAATGACCTGAGATGGACCTCCCTGGACTACATGAAAAGAGACATGGAGGAGCTCTCCGATCTTGTAGCTCAGGCAGGTATGACCCTAGCCCTGAGTAGCATCCTGCCATCACCCAGAATGATACCACAGTACAATTACAAAATGATTGACTTCAACAATTAGCTAAATGTCTGGTGTCATTCTAAGGGGATCCAGTATCTGTGTTCCTGGGATGACATGATTGACAGACCACAATGCTTTGTCAGAGATGGCCTGCACCTGTTGCCTTGGGATTCTGGATACTGACTAAGGCTCTTGCCACCCATATAGTGCCTTTTTTAGGCGAGGTTCAAATGAAAAATTCACCACCATAACAGGTACAAGCAAGCAAAATGTGAGGGTAATGCTACTCAATGCTAGAAGTCTAAACATCAAAATGCACTCACTCGAGGCACTCCTTAAAATGGAGAACATTGACATCTGTGCAGTGACAGAGACCTGGTTCAAGGCTCCAGACAGCACCCCTGGATTACCAGGCTATAATTCATACCACACCTTTGGGCCACCTAACCTGGACCGAAACACTAAAGGCAGAGGTGTATCCATATTCATTAAGGATATCCACACCTCCAGGTTAGTTGCTCAGCATAATGCAGCCGAGATTATCCAAGTGCAACTAACTCTGGGCAGGACTGCAATCCAGATTGTAGCTTGCTACAGATCCCCCACCATGCCCCAGGATTCCTACTCCTCATTTCTTGATACACTGGAAAATATTAAGGTACAACCCAACACCCTAATAATGGGTGATTTCAACTACCCCACCATTAATTGGGAAAACTACTCATGTACCAACTCTTTTTCTCAACATTTTCTGGAATTCATAAATTCCAATGCCTTAGATCAACTTATCCATAGCCCCACCAGGGGTAGCAATATCCTAGACTTGGTCCTTATCAACATGGGTGACCCGTGTTCCACACCAGAGGTCAGTTCCTCATTGGTCAGATCTGACCACAAGCTAATCACCCTAGACATCCACATCCTGCCCCCAACCCCCATTAGGGAAACCACTGTAAAAAATATCTCCAAAGCCAACTTCATGCTTCTTAAAACAGAAGTGACAAACTTCACAACACCCATGCAGATGGACAATAGAGGTACGACTGCTGAATCCTTCACAAATGCACTTTATAAGCACTTACACAGGTGCATGGATTGTGCTATCCTTAACAGAACCAAGATTCTATCCTCTAAAAAAAGGAAGCTAACCTGGTGGTCTCCTGCCATAAACAAACTCTACAACAGAAGAAAGAAACTGTTGCAAAAAAAAAGTAAAATCCCATGATTGGAGGAACTCCCTGGTCAGCTTCAGTAAGAAGCTGAGATCCCTCATCAAATACTCCAAAGCTTGTTGCGAAAACAAAATCACCACTGATTTTAAAGACAATTACAAAGCATTCTGTAGCTATGTCAAGACTCCCAATGGCAACACACAGATTTTCTCTGAGTTACAGCTCAATGGCACTAAATATACAGAACCAACTGATATTGCCAACATCCTGACAGATAAGTTCATTGCTAACTTTACACCCCTCTAACCCCTAAAGGGCCCATCTCTATACCAGAAGAATGCAAGGTTCCTGTAATCACGGCTGCACAGGTAAAAAAACACACACTCTCCAAAGCCAAGAACACAGCATCCATGGGACATGACAACATCCCAGGCTGTGTTCAACACGAACTACAGAACAAACTGGCACCCAACCTAAGTACCATGTTCAGTCATAGCCTCAACCTCAGGCTTTCTGCTCACTGAATGGAGCACAGTGACAGTTATCCCACTCTGCAAAGGGGGAGCCACCATGGACCCCAAGAACTACTGCCCCATTAGCCTGACGAGCCTAGTCTGCAAGGCCATGAAACATATCACCATGGAACTTACAAACAAAGACATTGGTAATCACCAAACTCTGGACCCCACCCAGTTTGGGTTTGTAAAAGGCAGATTATGTCTCCTAAACATGATAGACTTCTTTGAAGCAGTCATCAAAGCTGTAGACGAGGGTAAGGTGGTTCACACAGCCTATCTAGATCTCGCCAAGGCTTTCAACACTATCCCCCACTCTGGAATTATAGATAAACTCACTAAACTAGGTATAAATTCCTATGTCACAAGATGGGTTGCCAACTGGCTCACTGACAGAACCCACACAATGAAAGTAGCAGACTCCAAATCTGACTTCAGCCAGACTAGTGACAAGTAGAGTACCACAGGGTTCAGTCCTGGGTCCTCTCCTGTGTGGTATCTACTTCTCTGAAGTACAGGCTAACACAGAAGGTCTTTGGTTAATGAAGTTCGCAGACGAGTGCAAACAAGGAGCCATAACTGAAACTCCTAAAGATGTGGACATCCTACAAAAGGACCTCACTGAGACAGATGCCTGGTGTCAAAGCCATGGCTTCAAGTCAATACCAAAAAGTGCATTGTCATCCCTTTTGGTAAAAACTCTGTACCCATGCATTAACTCATAGGCAGTAGTCTGCTTAACTCCAAAAGTGTGATAAGAGACCTTGGGACACAAGTGGACAGTAGTCTTTCCTTTGATAATCATATCGCCACAGTAGTCATGAAAGCCTTCTATGTGGCACACCTCATCACAAAAGGTTTCTCATCCAGGAAAAAAGAGGCCATTGTCCCCCTCTACTCATCATTGATTAGATCCATTATAGAGTACAATGTCTCTTTTGGTATGTACCTCACAAGACATCTACAACAACTGGAAAGACCACAGAAATACTTCACAAAGAGGATTGCTGGCCTCAAACATATGCCCTATGCAGACCGTCTCCAACTCCAGGTTTGCTCCATCACATATCACCTACTCAAAGGTGATCTCTGCCTAACATACAAAGCTATGTCAAACCCAGAGTTGTTGGACATGCTCCACTTAAAGAAATCCCAATCCCTCTGAGCTATATGCTCCGGGGACCTAAACCTTGTCACCACAATAAACAGAACATGCCGGAGGGATAGATTCCTGTCCCAGAGACTTTCCATACTCTGGAATAAACTACCTATCTATATCAAACAGAGCTCCTCATTAGCACTCTTCAAGAAAAATCTTGATGATTGGATGAGAAATAGGAAATTCACCTCGGGGATCACTTCTGTGGCTCTGCTCAGCAGGGCCACAGGAAAATAATTTTCTTGGGTGGCAAAAGCCAGGGTACCTTTTTGGCTAGGCTCATATAGGCCTTATGGCCAATAGCCTAGTACTTACCTATGAGGCTATGGACCCCCTTTGTCTGTGAGGCGTAGTACTAGTATTGTCACTTTGTAGTTGTGCTAATGCAAAGTGTTCATCGCTACTTAAATTCTTAAATTCCTTAAAACACCGTTGCATAGATTGCCCATCAATAGAATAACTTTTGTACAAGTCATCTCTACATAATTTCTCATAAACCATAAATACAGGGTGATTAACAGGAACAAACATGCAGGTTTAGTAAACATAACATCTTGAGTAACAGTGTTAGCACTTCCATAACTAAGTTTGAGCATAACTGTCCTCATAAAACATTTTAAATCTAAAATAAAGTCAGCTACCTCTGTCTTCATTGAGAGGATAAATGAGAGCCCTTTCTCCAAAATGGCTTTTTCTGCTTCCTTCAGTCACCTCTTTGAGAAGTTCCATACTAGAGACTCTTTTCCTAACCCCGACTTCTTCAAAGTATGTGTCATGTTCTGCTCTGGCCCCTGTTTCTGTTTCATCCTGGTTCTGCTCCTGGATCTCATTCATACACTCTCTGCCTCCTTGAAGATGGGTAAAGGGAGTGAGTGGAAGCTCTGATGTTGTCCTTCCACAGTGGTCTAGCTCCCTCTGGTGTTCAAAGTCTGAGACAGCACACCATTCGGGACGCAGTGTTGGTATACTCTGCTGTTTCTATCTTCCAATTCACATCATCTATGGGTGTTGATTTTGTAGTCTTCCTTCTGGCTCCTAGCTGATGGGTCAGTTCATCATCACTTGTGGATTTGCTGCTGAGATATAGTAGGCTTGATCATGTGTTCCTAAAGCCAACAATCCAAGGTCTAATTACGTGAACTTGTTGAGGTACACTAACATGTATTCCTTTGATTCTTATAGCTAAATGTAACAGCATATTTGCATACAAAACATGTAAATGAGCCTGATTTTATGTGAATAAGTTTAATACCTCCATATTTAGTAGCAATCCGTCTAGTTAGGTGGCAAGTGTATAGGGAAAATGCAAAGTTTATCAAGTAAGATAAAAATAGAAATAAGGTTATAAACTATTGTCAAGCACTGCACATTAAATTTATAGAACAATTATTGCTAGGAGAACTATGTTTTTCATTAATGTGATTGTCATATTATGTTGATTCATGTTAATTTAAAAAAAAGAAATCCATGACAGGATATTACTGGAAATTTATAGGATTGGGGAAGTGCTACTCATGGCAATGTGAAAGATAAATGTCTGCAGTATTTTTTTTTTCATTTATAGGTTATGCTGGATTATGCTGGAAGATATTAGTACATACTTTGAAGTGAGTGAATTCTGATGTGCTATCTTTTCACCAATGTGTTGTTTTGTCAGGATACATGCTGTTTTAATGTGGCATTTGCAACTGTTAAGGAATGAAATATCTTGTCAGTATAAATACAGAACAGTGGCAGGAATTGTATTTTAGCTCTTTTAGAAATTATATAAGATGGAAGTGTAATATTAAGGGTTTACAGTGCTATTTTGCATTTCTGGATGATGCTGTACAAGTTAATATTACACACCTTTATCTAGGTGAAGTCTCACAAGCAGTAGCATAAGTGTTTTTGCACTCTTATCATTGATTCATTTGTGTAAACAGCAGCCATGATTTCATTGCTACATTGTTTTGCTGATGAATTTTGCACATTATTTTATGAAAAAGAATAATGCAGCAGCAGGGATCCAGACAATGAAATGACAATTTATGTCATGAGGAGAACTGCATCACAATGGCAGTCCTTAGGACATATGGCAAACACCTTTGTGGTAAATGGGGACTTGAAGAACGTGAGAGGGTAAAGGCCTGGAATCAAGTAGCTATGGATATAAATGCTGTTGGCAGAAGGAACCACATATTAACAAGTACAAACAGAGGGCCAATGATATAGTAGGATGTGTCTAAGCAAAGCAAGGCAAAATGCAATTAGCTGTAGTATTCCTGCAGGTGGGGAAGGATGTCAGACATGTATCTCCTTAACACCTGATGAGGAATACCCCCTCCATTCAGGGAGATGACAATGGCATGGGCATATTCAGAGGTGGTGTGGACACTGGCTATTACTCACATCTACAGCATCAACAGACAGCTACTCAGGAGGGTTGGTTTCACCCCATTTCATATTTACATAGAGAAATGTCTGCTCAAGTAAAATGATTACATATGACATATGAAGATTACTATTAACAGCTGAACCCTCCACTTCTGTATATAATGACATTGAGCACAGTGTGCATGGTAACTGTCCTTCACACCTCATTAGAAAGCATAGAGTAGAGTACTGAGTAGTAACGCAATGAATTAATCCTTTCCAGGGTCAGCAGCAGAAACAAGCATTTCCCTATACCAGTAAATGTAGAAGTTATCAGCACAATGGTATTCTATTTATAATGGTATTGTATTTGATAATGGCAAAAGTATTTGGTCAGGATATCTACTTCTTTGTCAACTTCTGCCCCCAATCCCCTTTAGTAAAATTTACTCTCCTCATGTGACTATGTTCAGCTAATTGACTATTATTAGAAAATTCCTGGCTCCTATGCCCATCTGATTTGGCTTCAGATTTTCTTTTTCAGGTGGTTGGCTTGCTATTCTGAATGTCCTTATTCTTACCATAACTGATATGGCTCTCTTTCTTGTCCACTGTTTACTTCTTCAAGATTGTTGACATTTTACCCTTAATCACTCATTCCTACTATTTGGAGAAACACAATCTTGCTTAGAAGCTAATGACATTTGAGTATCTGGTTCACACAAATGTTTACTTGGTATTTGAAGACATTTTAATTTCTTAATTTTGCCAACTTGATTATCATATAAGAATAAAGCCCCAAGTATAACAAAGGTGATATATGTTCAATTAGCAGTAAGTCATCTGGTGGATCTGGCTGAGGAGGAGCAGTAGTGAAGTGGTTGTCCCCAAGCCCCTCTTTTTGGATGAAGAGATAGGACTCATGTCTTGGACATACATATTTTGTCAAATTCACTGGCGCAAACTGGAGAGATTTGAGCCTTATGCTTGTCATTAGAGGCAGGGTAGTTTGTTCGGATACATCACTCATGGAAGTCAATAAAAGTCCCACCCTATGCCCATCACATGCCCCCAAAGATGCACACTCACTGAGCAAGTGCAGAGTGCTACGGCCATAAATGTGAACACTCATCACTATGCAGTTGTCACCTTTCCCAGTTCAGTAGACCATTGATCCTGTTAGATGTTTCACCCCATAGGTAACAAATGGACCATTAAGTAGCTGATAGTGGGGAGATTCAGTTGATAGAGGGACCACAGCAAAAAAAAAAAAAAAAAAAAAAAAAAAAAAAAAAAACTTCATCATGTGCTTTTCTCTTATGTATTACTTATAGGTTCATAGGTTTATACTAGGCTATCTGCCCTAAGGCATTTATAAGCTTAGCCCAAATTTTTGTGGCTTACGCCACCCCTTATATGAAAAAATACTGTGCCCATTAGTTTGTTGTGCCTCTGTCCAGCAGTGACACAGATATGATTCCCGGGGTAAACCTACGATCTCCCATCCACAGGTCTAGATTTCTCTTGAACAGAGTCAGCGAGGTGCACTGCCTCACATGGACCGGGATTTTATTCCACAGCATAGGGAGTCTCTGAGTGATAAATCTATCCCTCCAGCACGTCCTATTTATATCCGTGCTAAGGTTTAAGTCGCTTGCTCTAGTGGTTTTGGTGGATTTGGATTTTTTGAGGTGGAGCATGTCCATTAATTCCGGGTTGGACATGGCCTTGTATGTCAGGCACATGTCACCTCTGAGCAGACAGTATGCGACTGAATAGAGCTGGAGTTTCTTCAATCTGGCAGCATATGACAGATTTTGGAGTCCCTTTATCCTTTTGGTGAGGAACTTTTGGGGTCTCTCCAATTGCTGCAGATGTCGGGTGAGATACATCCCGAATAGGGCATTGTACTCGATCATTGGTCTGATAAGTGAAGAGTACAGGGGAACAATGACCTCACTAGATCTGGATGTGAACCCCTTCATGATCAGGTGAGCAATGTAGAAGGTCTTTCTAACCACTTTAGCAATGTGAGTGTCAAAAGAAAGGCCACTGTCAACCTGGGTCCCCAGGTCCCTGATAACCTCTTCTGTGCTTAGTGGATTGCCACCTATATGGTAGCTTGAGGTTACCTTGTTTTTCCCGAAGGGTATGACTATACATTTTTTGGCGTTTAACTTCAGGCCATGGCTCTGGCACCAGCTATCTGTTTCCGTGAGTCCCTTCTGAAGGATATCCATGTCCGATGCACTTTCCACTATGGCGCCCAGTTTGCAGTCGTCTGCAAACTTTGTCAGCCAAAGTCCTCCCATGTTGGCCTGTACTTCTGAGAAGTAGATGCCAAACAATAGGGGCCAAGGACTGAGCCCTGTGGGACACCACTTGTGAGGCTTGGAGTCTGACACAGCGCCAGCAACTCTAACCCTGTGGGTTCTGTCCTTAAGCCAGTTTGCAACCCATCTTGTGACATATGGGTTTACATTTAAGCTGGTAAGTTTTTCTACAATACCCGAGTGGGGTATTGTGTTGAAAGCCTTTGCAAGGTCAAGGTAGGCTGTATGGACTGCCTTTCCCTCATCAATGGCCTTGGTGACTGTTTCGAAGAAGTTGACCAAGTTCAAAAGGCATGATCTTCCCTTGACAAAGCCAAACTGGGTCGGGTCCAATGTCTGCAAGTCCCCTATATCTTTGTTTATGAGCTCCATTATGATCCTCTCCATAGCTTTGCAGACTAGACTTGTTAAGCTTATGGGGTGGTAATTACCAGGGTCCATAGAGGCGCCACGTTTGTGGAGTGGGACCACAGTAGCCGTACGCCACTCCTTGGGCACGTATCCTGTGGTAAGGCTGAGATTAAACAGCTGCCTTATGTGCGGGTTTAATTCCTCATTTAGCTCATGTAGCACACAGCCGGGGACACCATCCGGTCCCATTGATGCTGTGTTTTTAGCTTTAGAGAGAGCAGCTTTCACCTGCGCATTTGAGATGTCCGGGAGGCTACACTCGGCTGGGATAGTTATCTCTCCTTTGGGGGTGAAGTTTGCACTGAACCTGTCTGCCAGTATGTTGGCAATGTCTGTGGGTTCAGTGATTTTTGTATCATTTTGGACTAATTCTGAGCATATCTGGGAGTTTCCACCCAGGTTCCTAATATAGCTGAAAAAGGCCTTATGATTGTCCTTTGAATCCATGGCAATTTTTATCTCAAAATTGGCCTTAGTTGATTTTATGAGTGCTCGTATTTTTTTACTAATAATGATCAGGGGTGACTTCCCTTTTATGAATTTTGTTCTATCATGTAATAGCTTTCTCCTCTTATTGTAAAGTTTGTTAATGGCTGGGGTCCACCAGACTGGACGTTTGCCCTTTGTGGAAAGAGTCTTGGTTTTATTTGGGATTGCCTGATCCATGCAGTTCTGGAGGTGTTCATAGAAGGCATTTGTAAGGGCTTCCGCAGCTTGGGCTGTGGTTTCCTCTGGCTCAGGGGCCTTGAAGGATACCACACCAGTCTTGAGTAGTGTGAAGTTTGCTTTAGAGAAGTTCTTCACTATGGTCTTTTTTGTTTGGGGTGGGGGCGGGATGTGGATTTCCAGTGAGATTAGTTTATGATCAGATCTCACCAATGAGGGATATACTTCCAGTGTGGAGCATTTTGTCCCCATGTTTGTGACAATGAGATCTAGTATATTTTCTCCTCTCGTGGGAACAGTGACTAGCTGTTCCATGGCATTTGAATTTATGAACTCCAGGAACCGTTGGGCTAGAAAGTTAGGGCTTGAGTAATGTTCCCAGTCTATATTCGGGTAGTTGAAGTCACCCAATATGATGGTGTTTGGAGATACATTTATACCCTCCAGTGTCTTCAGGAAGGCTGTGTGGGGTTCCTGAGTTTGAGAGGGTGGCCTGTAGCATGCTACAATTTGTAGAGCAGTTTTGCCTATGGTTAGTTGCACCTGGATGGTTTCCGAGCTTATGCGTTGTCACCAACCTGGAGGTGTGGGTATCCTTTATGAATATGGATACACCCCCTCCTTTTGTGGTGTGGTCCGGGTTTTGGGGCCGGAATGCATGATATGAGGTAAAACCTAATAGTGCTGGGGTGCTCTCAGGAGCCTTGAACCAGGTTTCAGTTACAGCACAGACATCGATGTTCTCCATACTGAGAAGGGCCTCGAGTGCGTGCATTTTGAGATTTAGACTTCTGGCATTGAGCAGCATTACCCTCAGTTTCTTCCCATTTTGTTTTCTAGGGTGGTAGGTTTAGAATTTGAGCCTTGCCTAAAAGGCACTATGGGGTGGCAGGAGCCTTAGCCAATATCCGAATCCCAGGGTGACAGGTGCAAGCCGTCCCTTGAAGCAGCGTGGCTTGTCAAGCATGTCATCCCAGGCAGACAGACACTGGATCCCCTTTGAATGACACCAGACATTAAGCCAATTGTTAAAGCTGATCATCTTGTCTCTATATTGTGGCATCATTCTTGGTGAAGGAAGGATACTGCTCAGGGTTAGGGTCATACCTGCCTGGGCTACATAATCAGAGAGCTCCTCTATGTCTATTTTCATGTAGTCCAGGGAGGTACGTCTCAGGTCGTTCACACCAGCATGGACAATGACTGTGTCATATTTGTACTTGCCGTGGAGTGACCCGAGTGCTTGTGTTATGTTATATACTATGCTGTCTAACCAGCACATACTGAATATGACAGAATGTGGTGTTAGCTCTTTTTTGTATTAAAGGATGCCAAATCAGCTGCTCGCATTCATGACAAATATAAAAAAAATATTATATACAAACCTGCTAGTTTAAATGTTCTTCACAATGCAACCATTTGTATTTCTCTTCTTATCATCAGAACCAAAGCTTAATTGCAGAAGTTATGAATGAGAATGGCATATTCAGAAGCACCATTTATGATTTCACAACATCTATTTACCTAGTTTATGACGTTAGCTGGCTACATGACCTTAGCAGGGTTCTTATGTTGTCCTTCAGAATGCACTTTGTTATATGGGTCTTATATGTTTTTTCAAATGTAAACAAATCAGGTGACGGAACAAGAATTATTTGTGTCAGATAGGTTGCCAGGAAACAGATGGTATTTTGGAGGGAGAGTTGTAATTTAAATTTCTTGACTATCAAAATACTGAGTTGAACTTCACAGTGGAACATTATGTAAGCTGTCATAGATGATTTGGCAAGTTAAGTACTCAGTATATTTTAACAAAAATGCAGTTTATCTAAGCATTAAGTTCATATTGTTGAATAAACAATGCAGTGATCTCATATTTTATCTAAGCATTCAAGCATGAATGGCAATGTTACCTGGCAAGGAAAGGTCAATATGGGAAAAAAACTTGCAAATCATAAATAAAAAATAATTTCAAATGGCTTCATATATTCAGTCAGGTGCTCCAGTTTTTTTTTTATAAGGAGACTATTGTGGTAGAAAATGAGTCATCTACCCATTAGATGACTAGTAAAGAAGATAGTCAGCTATTCCTCTTTACATGAAAAACATCACTAACCAGATAGTGCTAAGATGAGTGATAACTGCAGAAAGATTTATTGAACTAACTATACTGTACTGTACTATGACTCATAGCAAATGGAAGCAATAACTATTTGAAACAAATGCTTTGTATTATCCAGTATGTGTTACAGTTACATACTGAGCAACAATGGTCAGTGCATTACTACAAATGTTACCTTATGACCCAGAAATCCTGACCCACACTTTGCACTGTGGAACCTGAATGTGATTGGACTATTAGTTTCTTGCCAGCTAATCCTGAGAGTTTAATTGGATTCAGGAATCACACTGTAAAGTCTGGGTCAGGGGGTTATCAGCTGCAGGTTTGTTGATGATGTGTATTTAATATGGAAAGGTGATGAGCAGACTCTAAAAGAGTTCATTCAATATATAAATGGCACCACAAGTTTCCTGTCTTTCACAGGGAAATGGTCACTACACAAAATTGAATTTTTGGATGTCATACTACTGAAAGAAGGCAACACTGTACAAACACAGTTATTAAGAAAAGAATGTAGAAGAAATTCTTTGCTACATCGCACTAGTATGCACCCCCCCACATATCTATCGCAATATAGTAAAGGGTCAAGCACTTGGGGTCTCTGGACTCACCACAGATGTGACTAGGTTTCAGGGAACCATAGAGACCTTATCTAATGAATTCAAAGAGAGAGGGTATATGTCAGAAGAAAGAAGGAGTTTGCATCAGGAAGAGGTTGTAGATAGGAGAGTAAGTAGAAAACCCTACATATACAGAGGTAGACAGATAGATCATCAAAATGAAAAAAGAGCCTTGTTCAGGCCACAACAGCCAGTAATACCATCTACAAATAATAAGAAGAAGATCAGGAAGATCTTCCACAGAAACTGGAATATTCTCACAATAGATGATGATATACAGCGACTTGTGGGTGATAAACCTAGATTTACTTACAAGAATACAAAATCACTCAAATGACTATTATGAGAGAAATAATAAATTGGTGTTAACATCTGATAGAAAAGGGACCTTTGCTTGTAGGACATGTAACCAGTGCAGTTACATGTCTAATAGGAATAGTTTTGTCCATCCTGACAGTGGAAGACGGCATAATTTTTCAATTTATGCAGACCACAAGTCACGGGATTTAATATACCTAGCGGTCTGCACAAAATGTAGCCATTTTTATGTAGGAAAGACAAATAGGACCCTTTGAGAAAGAGTTAGAGAACATGTCTATGCTCTAAACAGGGGAGATGACAGCATGCCCTAGCTAGACATGTTATAAATGAAGGGAGTACACATGGTTTTAAATTTACTGTGATTGAGTTTATATATAAGAACATTAGGCTAGGTGATCATAGAAACTACACTGAACAAAGAGAGACAAGGTGGATCATGAGGCTACAAGCAGATAGACTATCTGCTTTGAATGACAGGGTGTCCATGAAACCGTTCTTGATAGCAAGGGGCAACAAGCATTAACATTGTTTATTAGCTATTAGTCTAGTGTTTTTCACGATGGCTCACAAATCTATTAATAAACAACATATATATTTGATATATTTTATATTTTTATAGTATACATTTATACATAAGCACATGTTTTTTTAAATAGTGGAACATGTAGTTTGAGATGTTTTTAAGCTGCATAAGGTTGAAGTATCTATTATAAAGTAAATATTTATTTTTAATATAAAGAGTCACAGAGCTTTTGAACATGAATTTCAGCCAGCAATTTTTAGTTAATTTTTTAATCAATTAAGCACTGATGTCATCAAGTAAGGAACAATAATGATTGGTTGATGAAGTAACAGCAAAGGTATTTAAATGCAGAAATGGTTTAGCTTTTTTAACAGTCTGATGAAGCATTCAAGAGAATGTGAAAGCGCTTACTGGATGTTTTATTGTTATTGTTCTTTAGTTCAGTGTGTTTAATAAAAGGTCAAGCTTCTTATTGTCGTGTTGTGCCTCAAGAATAGGTTATTTGGATTATCAGCTGCATGATGAAATTTGTAATAATGCAGCTCGCCTTGAAGTTCAAACTGATTTTGTGGCAGCCTCTGCTAATTTCATATCATTTATTGTGCATGAGTGGAAGCTTCAGACATCAATATGCAAAGAAACAGTGAGATGGGTCCTAGCCTAAGAGATGTCAGACATTCAGTTTGTGTCACTCTGAATACATAAGTGCCACTCTGAAAAACAAAGTCAACTAGTCAAATGATTTTTGCATCTGAACATACTCTCAGCTCTCCCTGTTATTGCTGAATATACCTGATTTTTACCTTATATGTTTGATCTGTTTGTCATAAGATTTTTGTTTTGCTGGAGAATTCTTAAGGACTGCAGTTAGTATGAAACTTAGACATCATACTCTTCAGAGTGTGTCCCTGTTTTTGAGCTTGTGTACCTCATTATTTGTTGGCTTTGACCCTGATTCTTGAGTTAAGAAGTTGACAGTTTGGGGTGGGGGGAGTTATACTTGATTGCAATCTATGGTTCTGAAAACAGCCAGATGCAATAAATTTCTGGGTACTTTTCCGTTAATGGGGCAGCAGGCAAAATGTGCGGTCGCTGTCAACTCACTCTGGCTTATTTCTTTCTGGTTGTGATGTGGTCCTCCTTAGGACAATATTTTTCATCTTCCCACGTCAGTACTGCTTTTTTATTGTGGTATTCTGAGTTTCATTTTGCCTTTGTTGTCACCATAAACGTTAAAGGAGCAGCAGGCAAAATGCATGGGTCATCTCAACGGGCTGCATCTTATTTGTTTCTGCTTTTAACTTTCTGTTCCTTGGCATACTCTTATGCATTTTATCACATCTCAGTACTGCTTATGTAATTCTTCTGTCCTGCTTTGAATTTGGCCTTTGTGGTCACACTGCTACTGACGTTTTTCCTCGCAAGTCAGTGCTGCTTAGTTTGTGGTTGTATTCTCCTTTTCATGTTTGCGTTCATTGTTGGGAGTGTTACTGATTTACTCCCAAGGTAGTGCCTCTTATACAGCCATTTTTAGAAGCATTCCCTGTTACTTCCTAAATAGGGTAAAAATAACAGACATTGTATTTTGAAAAAAAAAGGCAGTGCTCCTCTTTAACACCATGTGCTGATTTGTAAGAGTGTGTTGAGAATTGTAAGGGTGTCATGCAGGACTTAAAACCAGAAGTGCAGCTTATTCTAAGAATATATGGTCAGTCATACTTTTTCTAAGAAGGCTGTGACAGAATTTATATTTGAAAGGATATGTATGGAAGAAATTGACTGCAGTTGTCAGAAAGAATTTAATCTGTTTCCTGAGTTTCTTTTCCATTCTTACTGCTGACTATGATCTCTTTAGGGATGCAGCATGTAGACCAATTGTGTCAATGGAAAGATAACAGCTTGAGCGAAAGATTACAACTAAAAAGTTTACTTTCCGAATTGGAGAAGTTACTGATAAAGAATTGATCATTGTCACTTGAGAACATGTTTTTCAAATAATGTATTTCCATTGGGGTGGTCCCAAAAGGACTTACATTTTACTCTTTCACATAAGTTGTCAGCCGCGGTGAGTTGACAGCCAACGCGCATTTTGCCTGCTGCCCCGTTAACAGAAAAGTACCCATTCCTGAGAAATTATTTATGTATTTATTTACTTATTTGATTGCAAGTAGATATCTGGGGTATACACAATCATACAAGTGGTTGTAACTGATGGTCACATCTGATTGTGTGTGTATTTGTGCAGAGGACATTGCTTTTAACTGTTTCCAGGTTTACTTCATATTTTTAGGGTATGCCACATAAAATGTGTGGTTTTCTATCAAATTGTTGTGGATTATAGTCCCTAAATAATGACAGGTTCTTATCAAGCCAATGAACAGAGGTGTAGCTAACTATAATTACACCCAGTGCCATCCCCCACCCCAGTCTGGCTCCCCTTCCAAAAAAGCTCTTCACCTAAAAAAAATAAATAAATAATAAAAAAAATAAAAAGCTCTCTTCTTCTTTAAAGCATTTGTAGCAGTTGCCATATACCACTCAAAGAATGAGCACTCAGTGCTCAGTTAAAAAAAAGAAAAAAAAAGGCTTGTAAACTGTAGCAAACTGCTTGTTACAGTATAGCAAGCAATTTCCTATAGTTAATAACACACACAAAATGTTGCAGTGCTCAATTTTGACAGAGAATGCAAAGATGTACTGAACAGCAAGAACAGTAACTGGAATTGGTCGGTCTCACCCCCTTACAGTTTGTGCCAAGGATGGATGCCCTCCTTCACCCCACCCTAGCTATGCTACTGACTTTGGTCAAGGACATAATCAATAAGCTCAGCTGTAACTCTTGGTATTGGTGGGAGACAATGTCCCCAGTGAAAATTTGCTTTCACACATCCAGTCAGGTTTCAACAGTTGCTAGGGGTGTATTCTGTTTTATAGTTAGGTGCAGTCTATTCCAGAAATTGGGGTTACTTTAGGTTTGGTATCTGCTACACTATCTAGTGCTGTTGATGTAGTAGTGCAGAGTTATGTCTCTATAGCAGGTCTTTGCTTTACTACTGATTCTATTCAGGTGTGCTGGGGCATTCATATCATGGAAGGCTAAGCAGTGATCTCCCTCATGAATCTGTATGACATCGAGTATAGGGGCGGGGCTTTTAGTCTATCAGAGTAGACAAGAGTACTGAGACCTGAAATCTTTGTGGTGAGGAATCACTGAGGTATCAAGCTGGTTTATGTGCTTAGCAAGGTACATTCCAAAGGGTGCATTATATTCAGTATATGAGCAAAGTGATAATGACTGTGTCAAATTTAAGTAGGCTGGTATGTATATGGTAAGCATTTCTTGGTGTTGAGAGTAAGTTCATGATTAATACATCATGCATTTGTTTGGTCCAGCCTTGATGGAGAATTTGAATATCATAATGGGATTTGATTGACAATCATCAGCAAGCTTGATTATCTACAGCGTCTTGATATTGGCTTTTACATAAGAAAAATATATACCAAGGAAGAAAAGGCCCTGGACAGAGCCACATGGCACATTTGTCTATTTAGATGGAATACTCTGGCCTTGATAGTATTCATTCTGTCAGACAGGCAGTTATCTATCTTGTAAACTATGCATGAGCTAATGCTGAGCTGACAGAGTGTCTCCATAATTTCAGCATGGGTGGATTCTGTCAAAGGCCTTGGCAAGGTCCAGATAAGCAACGTGGACTGTACACCGCTTATCCTTGTCCTCAGTAACCCTTTCAAAGAACTCTACCAGGCTGAGCAAGCATCATTTTCCTTTTACAAAGCCAAGATAGTGTATATCCAGGAATATTTTATAAGTTCAGCAACAATGTATTCCATAACCTCGTAAATAATACTGGTAAGACAAATAGTTGTGTAATTTATAGGGTTTGTAGAGGCACCAGCTTTGTGAAAGAGAATGACAACTGCCATTCTTCACACGTTGGGAACACAACCAGTGTAGGGATACAGAGTGAACAGTTGATGAAGTGGTGTGGTTAGAAGAGATGTTATGCTTCTCGCTGCTTCTTAGCAGACATCTAGTAATATTGTCAAGATTCAAAGATGTAGCATTTTTAATTTTGGAAAGTACTTGGTCCAAACTGATCTCAGGAGGGGTAATGGAGGAGAGAAACAGAAAGGAGGGTAGGTATAGTGAAATTGGAAGAGAATTTGTCTGCAAGAATATTAACAATGTCTTTGTGGGGTTCACAGAATATGGTATTATTGGAGATAAGTTCAGTAACGAATTATAGAATACCTTCAGCAGTTAGAAAAAATTAACAATCAAACCAAATGCATTTCTTATGGGTGACTTCAGCCATCTGCATGTAAATTGGGAGACATATACCACCAACAAAAAATATGCCACAGATTTCAAGATTTTGTAAATGCCAATACATTGCAGAGCTGAGAGTTAATTTGCTCATAAGTCAACTTTCTCTTTGAACCAAAACATTTTGATAATACTGCATTGTTTTTGCACCATTTCTGGTAAATATTTCACATTTTCTCACACACACACACACACACACACACACACACACACACACTAACTGCTGGAAATTAAACAGTTTTCAACCAACTATATGGGAAGCTTTGTACCTAAAATCCATCCCCAATAAATTCATGATTCTCACTCAACTCAGAGGTTATTGCAACTCAAAAAAGGTGAATAATTAAAGAAAATAATAAAATGGTAATTAGTCTTTGGAAAAAAAGTATAATACAATCAGATTAATATAAACACAATGATAAAGATATCACTCTTGGACAACTGAGCTCAAGCAGATTAAAATGGTTAGTGTACCTTCCGGTATACTATGGGAAACTCAGTGAATGCAAAAAAATTATATATTATTGTCTTTGTTTATCTCTCTGTTATTGATATTAACTTCAGCCTACTAAATGACTTATTACTATTTTTGTTCTTGCCAACACAGACAATGTACTGTAACTTGACTAATTACTAAATATTGTATTCTTTGTCACTGCTAGTGCTTGGAGCTTTTCTCTACGGGCCTCTACTGAAAATGGACATATATCCAGTTAGACTAGCCCGGTCAACAAATGTAAAATAAAATAAAATAAATACATAAAATAAATAAATATGCATATGAGATGTATTGGAACAAAACAGAAGGAGGTGTATGCTTCAATACATGGAAATACTGGAACATTACAAAGATTATGTAATCCCTATATAGCATTATACATTTAATTTTACTTAGGCAAGTTACAGAACAGCTTAAGTTTTCCAAATGGTTATTTACTTTTTGGCTGAGGTATGGAATCATAAAGGAACTGAATAATTACTGTCTGCACAGATAATATATATACATTTTGGGTGAAGGAATAAATTCCATTTGTAGTACTATGTTGCATCTTTTGTGTTGAGTGAGCCTGCAAAACAATGACAGAGTTAGAAAGACGTAATCATTTGGATAACTGGAAAGAAAAATGATGGTGCAGTAATAGAGTGGCTAGCATTGCACTCATAGGTTCATAGGTGTGTACTAGGCTAATGACACAGGAGCATTTACAAGCCTAGCCAGAGGATTACCCTGTTATTGTGCCACCTGACATTATTTCCCATGCCTCTGTGGAGTAGAGCCACTGCAGTGATCCCTGGGGTGAATTCTCTATTTCCCATCCATTCAGCAAGATTTCTCTTGAAGATGGCCAGTGAGATGCTCTGTTTGACATGTATGGGAAGTCTATTCCATAGCATGGGCAGTCTCTGGGTTATGAACCTGTCCCTCCAGCATGTTCTGTTGATTGTGGTAATGAGGATGAGTTTTCTGGAGCATGTGGTGCAGAGGGATTGGGATATCCTTGGATGTAGCATTTCTAACAGAGCTGGGCCAGACATGGCTTTGTAGGGCAAGCAGAGATCGCCTCTAAGTATGCGATATGAGACAGAGAATAGTTGGAGTGTTTTGAGTCTGTCCATACAGGACAACTATTTCAGGCCTAGGATCATCTTTGTGAGGTACGTTTGTGGCCTCTGCAGTTGTTGCTGGTTTCCATTGAGGTACATGCCAAATGGGGCACTGTAGCCAATGATTGGCCTAATGAGGGAAGGGTAGGGGGAGACAATGACCCCCAACTTCCTGGATGCAAAGCCATTAGTAACCAGATGTTCCACATAGAAGGACTGTCTGCCCACAGTGGCAATGTGGTGGTCAAAAGAGAGATTGCTGTCAACCTGTGTTCTCAGATCTCTTATAATGCCTTCTGGGTTCAGTGGACTACCATCGATGTGGTGATTTATGGGAACTGAGTTGTGCACAAAGGGGATGCTGACGCATATTTGGCCATTGAGCTTCAAGCTGTGCTTCTGACAGCATACGTTGGTCTCAGTGAAGCCTTTCTGCTAGATGTCAACATCACTCGGGTAGTTAATAATAGCTCCCAACATGCAATCATCTGCAAACTTTGTCAACCAGAATACCGTTGTGATGGCCTGCACTTCAGAGAAGTAGATACCAAACAGAGGAGGACCCGAGACTGAACACTGTGGGACCCCACTTGTGACTGGTAACCAGTCTGACTTGGAGTCAGCTACTTTCACACCCTGAGCCAGTTTGCAACCCACCTAGTGATATAGGGGTTGATGCCTACCTTAGTGGGTTTTCTATGATTCCTGAGTGGGGAATGGTATCAAGGGCCTTGGCCAGATCAAGGTAGGCTGTATGACCACCTTGACATCATCTGCAGCTCTGGTGACTGACTCATAAAAGTTGACCAGGATGACCAGGTATAATCTATCCTCCATAAAACCAAACTGTGTGGGATCCAGACTTTTGAGATCCCCTATATCCTTGTTTAGTAGGTCCATGATGATGTGTTCCATAGCTTTGCATATCAGACTTGTTAGGCTAATGAAGTGATAGTTCCCCGGGGTCTATAGTCGCTCCTACTTTCAAGCACCCCTGTTCATCCACCTGTGTGGGACCTTGCATGCACTCTGGCTATGGCCAGTAGCTACTCTCACACCTGCCATAGTCACCACACTAGCTTGCTCAATGCCACCACCTGCCAACTATCCATCATCTGTGGCCACTGGTGACAGGGTATGTGTGGGCATTGTCACTGTGTGCAGTGATGGTGTACACAAAGGTGGGATGCCAACTAATGGCACAGATTCAGCCCTTGGCAACCCCAACTGTACCTCAGTATTCCTATCATCATTGGCACAGTCTGCAGTGATATTGACATTGTTTCAAAAATGGGGGAACCCAGACCCCATTGCCACCTATGAGAGGAAGACAACATATGTACATTAATACCTGCACTTTGATGTTGGCTGGTATACACACACACACACACACACACACACACACACACACACACACACACACACACACACACACACACACACAAACACGCACACACACTTACAGGTGAGATGGCAAAAATCTGTTACCTTATTTACCTAAACAGCAGAGGCCTCCAAAGCAGACACCCAAACAACTGCTACCTCAAGACACCCCACAAGCAACACATAAACCACAAAAGCAGTGTGCAAAGCAGTCACAGCCCTTAAGGCCAAATACAACACCAAACATACTTGTCATAGGTGACTCCATAGTCAGACACACTGACGTCCCACTCACCAGGCTGAACAAGGAGAGGGTCACAGTAAGCTGCCTATCGGGCGCTAGAATCCGCCACATAACACAAGCACTCGGGTCACTCCATGGCAAGTACAAATATGACACAGTCATTGTCCATGCTGGTGTGAACGACCTGAGACGTACCTCCCTGGACTACATGAAAAAAGACATAGAGGAGCTCTCTGATTATGTAGCCCAGGCAGGTATGACCCTAACCCTGAGCAGTATCCTTCCTTCACCAAGAATGATGCCACAATATAGAGACAAGATGATCAGCTTTAACAATTGGCTTAATGTCTGGTGTCATTCAAAGGGGATCCAGTGTCTGTCTGCCTGGGATGACATGCTTGACAAGCCACACTGCTTCGCAAGGGACGGCTTGCACCTGTCACCCCGGGATTCCGGATATTGGCTAAGGCTCTTGCCACCCCGATAGTGCCTTTTTTAGGCAAGGCTCAAATTCTAAACCTACCACCCTAGAAAACAAAAATGGGAAGAAACTGAGGGTAATGCTGCTCAATGCCAGAAGTCTAAATCTCAAAATGCACGCACTCGAGGCCCTTCTCAGTATGGAGAACATCAATGTCTGTGCTGTAACTGAAACCTGGTTCAAGGCTCCTGAGAGCACCCCGGCACTATTAGGTTTTACCTCATATCATGCGTTCCGGCCCCAAAACCCGGACCACACCACAAAAGGAGGGGGTGTATCCATATTCATAAAGGATACTCACACCTCCAGGTTGGTGGTAACGCACGAAGCTTCGGAAACCATCCAGGTGCAACTAACCATAGGCAAAACTGCTCTACAAATTGTAGCATGTACAGGCCACCCTCTCAAACTCAGGAACCCCACACAGCCTTCCTGAAGACACTGGAGGGTATAAATGTATCTCCAAACACCATCATATTGGGTGACTTCAACTACCCGAATATAGACTGGGAACATTACTCAAGCCCTAACTTTCTAGCCCAACGGTTCCTGGAGTTCATAAATTCAAATGCCATGGAACAGCTAGTCACTGTTCCCACGAGAGGAGAAAATATACTAGATCTCATTGTCACAAACATGGGGACAAAATGCTCCACACCGGAAGTATATCCCTCATTGGTGAGATCTGATCATAAACTAATCTCACTGGAAATCCACATCCGCCCCACCCCAAGCAAAAAAGACCATAGTGAAGAACTTCTCTAAAGCAAACTTCACACTACTCAAGACTGGTGTGGTATCCTTCAAGGCCTCTGAGCCAGAGGAAACCACAACCCAAGCTGTGGAAGCCCTTACAAATGCCTTCTATGAACACCTCCAGGACTGCATGGATCAGGCAATCCCAAATAAAACCAAGACTCTTTCCACAAAGGGCAAACGTCCAGTCTGGTGGACCCCAGCCATTAATAAACTTTACAATAAGAGGAGAAAGCTATTACATGATAGAACAAAATCCATAAAAGGGAAGTCACCCCTGATCATTATTAGTAAAAAATACGAGCACTCATAAAATCAACTAAGGCCAATTTTGAGAGAAAAATTGCCATGGATTCAAAGGACAATCATAAGGCCTTTTTCAGCTATGTTAGGAACCTGGGTGGAAACTCCCAGATATGCTCAGAATTAGTCCAAAATGATACAAAAATCACTGAACCCACAGACATTGCCAACATACTGGCAGACAGGTTCAGTGCAAACTTCACCCCCCTCTCCCCCCCTAAAGGAGAGATAACTATCCCAGCCGAGTGTAGCCTCCCGGACATCTCAAATGCGCAGGTGAAAGCTGCTCTCTCTAAAGCTAAAAACACAGCATCAATGGGACCGGATGGTGTCCCCGGCTGTGTGCTACACGAGCTAAATGAGGAATTAAACCCGCACATAAGGCAGCTGTTTAATCTTAGCCTTACCACAGGATATGTGCCCAAGGAGTGGCGTACGGCAACTGTGGTCCCACTCCACAAAGGCGGTGCCTCTACGGACCCTGGTAATTACCGCCCCATAAGCTTAACAAGTCTAGTCTGCAAAGCTATGGAGAGGATCATAATGGAGCTCATAAACAAAGATATAGGGGACTTGCAGACATTGGACCCGACCCAGTTTGGCTTTGTCAAGGGAAGATCATGCCTTTTGAACTTGGTTGACTACTTCGAAACAGTCACCAAGGCCATTGATGAGGGAAAGGCAGTCCATACAGCCTACCTTGACCTTGCAAAGGCTTTCGACACAATACCCCACTCGGGTATTGTAGAAAAACTTACCAGCTTAAATGTAAACCCATATGTCACAAGATGGGTTGCAAACTGGCTTAAGGACAGAACCCACAGGTTTAGAGTTGCTGGCGCTGTGTCAGACTCCAAGCCGGTCACAAGTGGTGTCCCACAGGGCTCGGTCCTTGGCCCCCTATTGTTTGGCATCTACTTCTCAGAAGTACAGGCCAACATGGGAGGACTTTGGCTGACAAAGTTTGCAGGCGACTGCAAACTGGGCCATAGTGGGAAGTACATCGGACACGGATATCCTTCAGAAGGGACGCACGGGAACACATAGCTGGTGCCAGAGCCATGGCCTGGAGTTAAACGCCAAAAATGTATAGTCATACCCTTCGGGAAAAACAAGGTAACCCCAAGCTACCATATAGGTGGCAATCCACTAAGCACAGAAGAGGTTATCAGGGACCTGGGGACCCAGGTTGACAGTGGCCTTTCTTTTGACACTCACATTGCTAAAGTGGTTAGAAAGACCTTCTACATTGCCCACCTGATCATGAAGGGATTCACATCCAGATCTAGTGAGGTCATTGTTCCCCTGTACTCTTCACTTATCAGACCAATGATCGAGTACAATGCCCCATTCGGGATGTATCTCACCCGACATCTGCAGCAATTGGAGAGACCCCAAAAGTTCCTCACCAAAAGGATAAAGGGACTCCAAAATCTGTCATATGCTGCCAGATTGAAGAAACTCCAGCTCTATTCAGTCGCATACCGTCTGCTCAGAGGTGACATGTGCCTGACATACAAGGCCATGTCCAACCCGAATTAATGGACATGCTCCACCTCAAAAATCCAAATCCACCAAAACCACTAGAGCAAGCGACTTAAACCTTAGCACGGATATAAATAGGACGTGCTGGAGGGATAGATTTATCACTCAGAGACTCCCTATGCTGTGGAATAAAATCCCGGTCCATGTGAGGCAGAGCACCTCGCTGACTCTGTTCAAGAGAAATCTAGACCTGTGGATGGGAGATCGTAGGTTTACCCCAGGAATCATCTCTGTGTCACTGCTGGACAGAGGCACAACAAACTAATGGGCACAGTATTTTTTCATATAAGGGGTGGCGTAAGCCACAATAATTTGGGCTAGGCTTATAAATGCCTTAGGGCAGATAGCCTAGTATAAACCTATGAACCTATGAACCTATGAACCACACATTACCCACATGGTGACATGCATGACATACGGCTGTCAACATCATGCATTGCAGCCAGTTGTACAACATGTAACTGACAATATAGAGCTCTGAGACTCGTGAATAGTGTTAGTGTGTGATGGCCATTCCCCAGCACAGACTGCAGCCATGTACACATCATTGCTGTCCACCTCACAACTGTACATATCCTCACAGGATGTGTAGAGGTCTGGCTCATATGTCTGCTCTTTTTCTCATAACCCCTGTGTTTCTCTGTGACAAACGTGGGATGATCTGAGGAGTGACACAGGTTCATAGGTAGGTACTAGGCTATCAGCCCTGGGGCCTATATAAGCCTAGCCAAAAAGGTTCCCTGGCTTTCACCACCCAAGAAAATTATTTTCCTGTGCCCCTGTCAAGCAGTGCCGCAGAAATGATCCCCCAGGGTGAATTTTCTATTTCCCATCCAGTCGTCAAGGTTTTTCTTAAAGAGGGCCAATGAGGAGCTTTGATTGACATGAATGGGTAGTTTGTTCCAGAGTATGGGAAGTCTCTGGGACAGGAATCTATCCCTGCAGCATGTTCTGTTTATTGTGGTGACGAGGTTTAGGTCCCTGAAGCGTGTTCATAGGTTCATAGGTTCATAAGTAGGAACTAGGCTATCAGCCCAAGGGCCTAAGTAAGCATAGTCAACAAGGTTCCTTGGCTTACAACACCCAAGAAAGTTATTTTCCTGTGCCACTGTCGAGCAGAGCCACAGAAGTGATCCCCGGGGTGTATTTCCTATTTCCCATCCACTCATCAAGATTTTTCTTGAAGAGCGCTAATGAGGAACTTTGCTTGACATAGATGGGTAGCTTGTTCCAGAGTATGGGAAATCTCTGGGAAAGGAATCTATCCCTCCAGCATGTCCTGTTTATTATGGTGACAAGGTTTAGGTCCCTAGAGCATGTAGCTCAGGGGGACTGTGGTTTGTATATATTGGGATTTCTTTAAGTGTAGCATGTCCGACAGCTCTGGGTTTGACATAGCTTTGTATGTTAGGCAGAGATCGCCTCTGAGTAGGCGATATAAGATGCAGTAGAGCTAGAGTTTTTTGAGATGTTCTGCATATGGCATCTATTTGAGGCTGGTAATCATCTTAGTGAGGTATTTCTGTGACCTTTCCAATTGTTGTAGGTGTCTTGTGAGATACATGCCAAACGGGGCATTGTACTCTATAATGGGTCTGATGAGGGATGAGTAGAAAGGAACAATGACCTTCTTTTTTCCAGAGGAGAACCCTTAGGTGATGAGGTGTGCCACATAGAAGGACTTCCTGACTACTGTGGTGATGTGGTTATCAAAGGAGAGACTACTGTCCACCTGTGTCCTGAGGTCTCTTATCACACTTTCAGTGTTTAGTGAGCTACCACGTATGTGGTAGTTCATGGGTACCGGGTTTTTCCAAAAGGGGATGGCAATGCACTTCTTGGCATTCAGCTTGAGGCCATGCCTTTGACACCAAGCATCTGTCTCTGTGAGGCCTTTTGTAGAATGTCTTCATCATTAGGTGATTCTATTATGGCTCCCAGTTTGTAGTCATCTGTGAACTTTGTTAGCCCAAGACCTTCTGTGTTGGCCTACACTTCAGAGAAGTAGATGCCGAACAGGACAGGACCCAGGACCGAACCCTGTGGTCCTCCACTCGTCACTGGTCTGAAGTCAAATTTGGAGTCAGCTACTTTTACTGTGTGGGTTCTGTCAGTGAGTCAATTTGCCACCCATCTTGTGACATAGGGATCTATGCCCAGTTTAGTGAGTTTATCTATAATTCCAGAGTGTGGGATGGTATCAAAAGCTTTTGCAAGATCAAGATAGGCTGTGTGTACTACCTTGCCCTCAGCTACAGCTCTAGTGATTGCTTCAAAGAAGTTAGTCAGGTTTAGTAGACATGATCTACCTTTTACAAACTGAAACTGAGTGGGGTCCAGGGTTTGGAGCTTACCTATGTCTTTGTTTATAAGCTCCAAGATGATACATTCCATGGCCTTGCAGACCAGGCTCATCAAGCTAATGGGGCGGTAGTTTCTGGGATCTGTGGTGGCACCCCCTTTGTGGAGTGGGATAACCATTGCTGTGCACCATTCAGTAGGCACATAGCCTGAGGTGAGGCTATGATTTAACATGGTACTTAGGTGGGGTGCCAGTTTGTTCTGTAGTTCATGCAGTATGCAGCCTGGGATGTTGTCTGGTCCCATGGATGATGTGTTCTTGGCTTTGGAGAGTGCAGTCTTTACTTGTTCATCTGTGATTACAGGGGCTTTGCATTCTTCTGGTATTAAGATGGGCCCTTTGGAGGGGGGTAAAGTTAGCACTGAACCTATCTGCCAGGATGTTGGCAATATTGGTTGGTTCTGCATATTTAGTGCCATTGTGCTGTAGCTCAGAGCAGATCTGAGTGTTGCCATTGAGATTCTTAACATAGCTGTAGAATGCTTTGTGGTTAAGTTTGGAATCAGTGGTGATTTTATTTTCATAACTGGCTTTGGCAGATTTTATGAGGGATCTCAGCTTCTTGCTGAGACTGACCAGGGAGTTCCTCCAATCGTGGGATTTTACTCTTTTTTGCAGCAGCTTCTTCCTTCTGTTGTAGAGTTTGTTTATGGCAGGGGACCACCAGATTGGCTTTCTTTTTTTGGAGGATAACATCTTGGCACTGTTGGGGATGGGACTATCCATGCATTCGTGTATGTGTTTATACAGTGCATTTGTGTAAGATTCAGCAGTCGTACCTCTATTTTCCATCTGCATGGGTGTTGAGAAGTTTGCCACTTCTGTCTTAAGAAGCATGAAGTTAGCTTTGGAGTAGTTTTTGATGATGGTTTCCTTAATGGGGTGTGGGATATGGATGTCTAGGGTGATTAGCTTGTGGTTGGATCTGAACAGCGAGGAGTTGACCTCTGGCATGGAGCTCCAGTTACCCATAATGGTAATGACCAGGTCCAGGATATTGCTGCCCCTGGTGGGGGGTGTGGACAAGTTGATCCAAGGCGTTGGAATTTATGAATTCCAGAAAACATTGAGCAAATGAGTTGGTACATGAGTAGATTTCCCAGTTGATGGTGAGGTAGTTGAAATCACCCATAATTAAGGTATTGGGTTTTACATTAATATTTTCCAGTATCTTAAGAAATGAAGAGTGGGAATCCTGGGGCATGGTGGGGGATCTATAACAAGCTACAACCTGGATTTCAGTCTTGCCCAGTGTTAGTTGCACTTGGATAATGTCAGATGCATTATGTTAAGCAACTAGCCTGGAGGTGTGGACATCCTTAATGAATATGGAGACACCTCCGCCTTTAGTGTTTCGGTCCAGGTTAGGTGGCCGAAAGGTGTGGTATGAATTATTGCCTGGTAATGCAGGGGTGCTCTCTGGAGTCTTTAACTAGGTCTCTATCACTGCACAGATGTCGTTTAGTTATTCAGTCTGGATACCAGACTGGGTGCCTTCTGCATGACATCTGTACATCTTTCATATGTCTATGTAGATTTTTTGTTGCTGCTCTGAGTTCCCCCAACATGTAAGAAACCTGCAATACATGCACAGTCAACTCTCCAAAGTTGTGCAGGCTATGCATGGATGAATATGTTTATGCAGCATGTGATGTGCTAATGCCTCATCCAGGAGTAGTTGTTACACCTTGTTCCCAGTAAGTGGTGGTATCACTCATGCTGAAATACTTTTTGTTCTTTGTACCCAGTAAATGCCAGGACATCTCTTCCACAAGAACATTTTGTGTCTTGCACAAACTGAGTGCCAGACCAGGATAGCTTATCAGGGAATAGTTTTTGTGTATTTTATCCAGTGAGTGTCAGAATAGCTCATCCAGGAATAGTTTTTGCTCCTTGCACCCAGTAAATGTCTGGATAGCTTAGTCAGGAATAGTTTTTGAGTACTGTACCGGGTGAGTGCTGGGTAGCTCATCCACAAATAGATTTTGTTCCTTGCACCCAGTAGATGTCAGGAAGGCTCTTGTGTGAATATTGTTTGTCCCTTGTTCTGAGTAAGTTTCAAGTTAGCTCATTCAGGAATAGTTTTGTGTCTTGCACCCAGTGATTGTCAGGATAGCTTATCCAGAAACAGTGTTTTGTTCCTTGCACCCAGTCAGTGCCAGGATAGCCCAGCCAGGATTTTTTTTTTATGAATTTAATCCAGTAAGTGCCAGGATTGCTCATCTGGGAATAGTTTTTTGTCCATTGCACCCAGTATGTGCCAGGATAGCTTATCTAAGAACAGTTTTTGTGTCTTGTATCCACTAAGTGCTAAGATGCCTCACAGGAATAATTTTTGTGTCTTACACCCAGTGAGTATCAGGATAGCTTATCCAGGAATAGTTTTTGTTCCTTGCACCCGGTAAGTGTCAGGAAGGCACTTGTGAAAAAATTATTTGTGTCTTGTACTCACTGAGTGCCAGGATAGCTTATCCATGAGTAGTTTTTATTCCTTTTATCCAGTGATTGCCAGGATAGCTTATCCATGAATCTTTTTTTTTTGTTCCTTTTACCCAGTGAGTGGCAGGATAGGTTATCCAGGAATAGTTTTTGTGTCTTGCAGGCACTGAGTGCTAAGATAGCTTATCAAGGAATAGTTTTGTTTTCCTTGCAACCAGTAAGTGCCAGGACTATACAGTGATGTGGGCTTTGTTCAGGAAAGTCTTTTTCTTTAGGGATAAATAGAATTATCTTAGTTTTGTGCAGGTTAATTGTTTGAAGATTGTTACTGAGCCAAGCGTGTATGGAGGTAAGGGCTAACTGGGTGATTTGTTGAAGATGTGACATGGACTCAGGAGAACAGATAATATTAGAGTCATCTGCATATTGTATGAATGAACCCTGACTGAACAAAGATTGAAGACAATTAATAAAGATGCTAAATAGGAGGAGATCTAATATACAGCTTTGGAGAACTCCAGTAGAGATATGAAGAGAGGGGGTTTTGCCATTTGACTGCCTGTTGTCTATCCATTAGGTAACTTGAGAACCAGTTAAGACAGGAGGGGGAGAGACCAGTTTTGGAGTGATGAATTAGAAGTAAAGGATGAGAGACTGTATCAAAAGCTTTGATAAGTCAAGAAATAGAGAAAAGACAATGTTGCCTGAGTCTCTGGCTTTGTTAATGATATCCATGAATGATATTAAGGCAGTCATCGTACTATAACATGGTCTAAAACCATGTTGTGTAGGAGAACTTTGTTTTGTAAGAAGAAAGTTTAGAAGTTATATATATATATATATATATATATATATATATATATATATATATATTCATCTTTCAAGGAGCTCAGAAATAGGTGAGAGGATAGCTATAGGATGGTAGTTGAAAATATCAGTAGAGTTCCTGCCTTTGTGGAGAGGTAGAATAAATGCCTTTTTCCAAAGTTGTTGGACATAGGATTTGCGGATAGATCTGTTGATGAGTATACTGATGGGATAGGCAATAGCTCTGGGTGCTAGTTTTAGGTATTCTGTGGGAAAGTTAACATCTGCATTTGAGCTATCTTGAGTTTGAGAAGAAGTGTTTTTATGGTATTAGTTGGAACACGTTGGAGGGTGAAGGTGGGTGAAGAACTGGTTGTTGCCTTAGAAGAACTGAAGGAAAACATAGCAGAGGATAGTCTTGGTGGTCTACTATAATTGGAACTAGTTGAGATTGGTTTGCAGTGAGACTGGGGAAAGTCAGCAGTGATATTAGAGGTACTATTAATAAACTGGGAGTCTTATCAGGATAGGGACAAGGATTGCTTTTAGTGCCAGGACTTAGCAGTGATATAATGAATGTTCTGAATTTTCTGGGGATGTGCTTGTGGCTAGTTTGAAGATAAGACTATTTTGTCTTTAGTTACTTGTTTTTTTTTTGTTTTTTTTTTGTTATCTGGTTGCAAAGCTACTTGAATTTAAATGGGTCGGGGGGGGGGGGGTATTTTTAAGCCATTGTTTCCAAGCTTTGTCCCTAAGTAGCATTAGTTCTTTTGCTGGTTTAGTTAGCCAAGGAGCATAGTTAATTCTGAGTCATTTTTACTTAAGGAGGTGCAAGAGAGTTTCTAATAGTGTTGCATTAAAGTAACTTACCACATCATCAAGCGATAGTGTTTTTAGGTTACTCCAGTTAAAGCTTTTCAGTAGATTGATAAATGTCTGTGGTTTGAAGTTGTTCAGATTCCATATTTTTTTATAATGGTGATCCTTTTGAAGGGAGGGAACTGTTCTTTGAACATAGGCGGGGAGATGATCACAAAGTGCATTTGGAAGAGTAGCAGCTGTACAGATTTTACTTGGGTCAGTAACTAATATCCAATCCCGGATGGATCCTTCATATACTATTCGTATTGAAGCTAGTTGGAGTGGTAATGAGTTGAGTGAAGTTGAATAGGTTAACATTTGAGGATGGGAATTTAGAGCAGAGGTTTAACCAGTTACTATTGGTAACACCCAGAATGATGGTTTCATTTTTACTTGTATCAGAGATCCAGGCAAGGATGTCTTCTGAAATGGGTATGTTATTGTCTGAGGGTATATATAGAACTATGAGGCATAATCTTTTTAATTTTTTTAATTTTAAGAAAGGCAATGAAAATTCTGGCATTAGTGTATTGTGGAATAATATTTGAGTATGGGGTTATATTGTTGGTGTTTGGAAAAAGGAGCTCAGTACCACCTCCTTTTTTATGAAGTCTATCTGACCTTATGGTGTTGAAGCCTTGAGGGAGACATTCAGAATCTTTTATATTAGGTTTAAGCTAGGTCTCGGTAGCTGCAATGATGTCTGCAGATTATGTGTTACTCTTGCATGAATGTTGGTTATTTTCTTACAAATACTTTGCAAATTGAGTGTTACAATATTTGATGATTTATAGGAGTTATGGGGGTTAATTAGAATTGATAGGTTAGTGGAAGTAGATCCTGGATTGGGGTGGATATTGTCACAAAGGGGTAGGTTTGAGAATCTAGGGGATTACCTGACCTGTGATAACTGCAAGTGGAGAAGGAAAATTATCAGTAAGGTAGTTCAGGCAATACATATATGTTTCAAGAAAATATTTCAGAGGTGGTGGGATGATATTATGCAGAGGGCTGTGTTAAAGTGATTTATACTATGAGTTTAATGCCAAATATCTGGTTACCTGATAAAAGGTAAAGATTATAGCGTAGCAAATGGGGTGCTACTTATTTCAACTAATTTAGAAATGCATAAAAATGAAGAAGAAAGAAGGTGGTTATCTACTGTTAAGTAGTTAATATCTGTATTAGATGAAAGGAAGATGCTAGAATACATGGAAGGCTAAAGTTCAAAGCATACTGTTTAAAGGCATGAAGTATAGGGCAAACTTGGGCTTCGGGATGATTAAGGAGAAGCCACGTCTGAGAAACACCTCTATGCCATCCCTAATTAAAAAAAATGCTACATGCTAGTGCTGCAAATGTTAACACCAATAGGGAGTACTGAGGTATTCCCTGGTAGATAGGAACAAAAATGTTCAAGTTTAACTGTATTAAATGGGAAACGTAGAAGGCCTTTTTTGGTGAAATTTGCCCACAGGAATGCTGGATGTAATGATTTGCTGTGGGTGAGTATCTGTTTTGCTGCCTTCAATTAGTGGTCAGGATCTAGTGAGTGTATTAGGCAGATGGTCCTTATGTCATAGGAGCATAGCATTCCAGGGCCGGGTTATGGGAAGTTTTTTTTAATTGTACCTGGTAAGTGCCAGGATTGCTCATCCAGCAATAGCTTTTGTTCCTTTCATTCATTAAGTGCCAAGAAGGCTCTTGTTAGATTAGTTTTTCTGCCTTGCACCCAGTAAGTGCCAGATAGCTCATTCCAGAATAATTTTTGTCTTGTACCCAGTGAGTGCCAGGATAGCTTATCCAGGAATAGTTTTTCATTCTTTTTAGCCAGTGAGCATCAGGATAGCTTATCCAGGAATAATTTTTGCATCTTGGACCCAGTGAGTGCCAAGATAGCTTACTGAGGAATATTTTTATTCTTGTATGCAGTAAGTATCAGGATAGCTCCTCTAGGAAGTGATTGTGTGCACTGTACCCAGTGAGTGCCAGGATAGCTCATCCAGGAATGTTTTTTGTTCCTTGCACCCAATGATTGCCAGGATAGCTTATCCAAAAATAGTTTAATGTTCCTTGTACCCCGTTGGATTGCTCATCCAGCAATAGCTTTTGTTCCTTTCATTCATTAAGTGCCAAGAAGGCTCTTGTTAGATTAGTTTTTCTGCCTTGCACCCAGTAAGTGCCAGATAGCTCATTCCAGAATAATTTTTGTGTTGTACCCAGTGAGTGCCAGGATAGCTTATCCAGGAATAGCTTTTCATTCTTTTTAGCCAGTGAGTATCAGGATAGCTTATCCAGGAATAATTTTTGCATCTTGGACCCATTGAGTTCCAGGATATGTTCTAGATACTCTCTGATCCTAAAATGTATTAAGTGGGTAATCAGAGAATGAATTCATTTGATGAAAAAGTTAATCTCTCGCTGTATATATCATAACTCGTCTAGTTTTCTCAGCATTCGGGATTATTATCTAACCAGATGTTTATATTTTCTCACAGTTCGGTAACCATGGTAATGGTACTGGGTATCTTGCAGGTACAGGGATTGTGTAGTAAAATGTTGTTTTTCAAGACATTCTCTGTCTCATGAATAGTGGATGTTGATGCCAATGGTTTATTCTAATAGGACATACTATTCTATCTAAAGAGGAATGTTTATTAATTGTATCTGAAAGACATTAACTATTACATTTCTCATCTGGGTGAATGCAATCAGATTTATTTAAATGAAATGGCACCATATGCAGTGTTGAATTTTTATATCATAAAGGGGGTCTATAATAATATGAGTATCAACAATTAGATTTGTATAGGCATGGAATGTGAATTTATTAGCTCCAATACGAGAACCATGAATCTAAACAAGAGTTTGGGATGCTCTGCTATATCTGCTGCAATTTGGGGATGAATATAATATTTTGTTAGCAAGACAGAAAATTTTAGGTCATAATTTGGCGAGAAATGAAACACGAAGGGAAATTCTACAGTGTTTTTTTTATGCAACCCCCCCCGCCCCACACACACACACACACGCACAGACACATGAACATGACTGAGCCTGATTGCTCCCCCACTAGCATCCAAATATCTATTCATTCAGAAGACATGGGAGCTAGGAATGCCCGAGTACAACAACAGTTCTACAGCTCATTCATTCCTGCCTACAAATCTCTCCGTGAGCTCATCCGTTGGTGAGAATCAAGTTGGAGGGAGGTCAGCTTGCTTATCCTGAAGGGCAGCCTTCCGTCTCCTATCAGGTGGAGCAACCCCATCCCCTGTGGTGAAACTTTTATTTTATTTATTTTATTTTACATTTGTTTACCGGGTTAATCCAACTGGATACATATCCATTTTCAGCGGAGACCCGGGGAGAAAAGCTCCACAGTAAAAGCAAGACTTGGACTTACATACAGATAAATTCTTGATAAAACAATTAATTAGAGACATAGATTAAACATAACAATAGCCGGTCAGAGACCTGGGGAGAAAAGCTCCACGTAAAAATAAAGACTTTGATTTGCATAAAGAAATAAATTCTTGCTAAATTAAATTAGTTCTTGATAACATGATAGGACGAGAATGACAATTTAAACAGCATAAGTTAAAAAGTCCAGTGATATATAGGAAAGTGAAAATTGGGCTACACTAGACAATATTGAGGATTACGATTGTAAGCTCAGAGGAGAAGGGTGAAGTTTTTATCCCATAAGTCGTTCATAGTAATTATGAGGGGAAGGCAGTCAGAGGAACTAGAGATGTTATAAACATGTTATTATGGGGATCTAGTGGAAAAAGAGAAGGGAGAGAGGGCAATAGGAAACTACAAGAGGGTGTTTGTGGACTTTTGGGATTAGTCAGGTTTAGTACAAGGACATAGCCAATGAGCTTTTAAGAATAATTTAAGATTACTTTTGAACTGGTTGAGAGAGGTAGTTAGTTTTAGGTTATTAGGAAGGGAATTCCATAGTTTTCCAATGGAATTAGCATAGAGAGCATCTCCACCTAAGTTGTTAGATTTGGTAGTTTGTACCAGGACACTATGTGAAGATCGGAGGCAGCTAAGATTGGTGTAGGGGGTTAAAAGTTTGTTCAGTGAGGGGGGTTTCTCTGGTTCCTTAATTATTTTGAATGCTTCAGTAAGTTGGCTAAGTTTGAGAAGATTAGGGAGTTCTAACCAGTCAATTTTCTTTAGGTTAATGCAGTGATGGGTACGGTACGGTTCTCCTGTAACGAATTTGGCAATATGGTTATAAGCAATGGAGAGTTTATTAAGCTCAGTTTTGTTGAGGAAGGAAAGTACCAGAGAGGCATACAGTAGGGTGGAGAGGAGGTGTGTACGTGCTATGGTTAGTTTCGTATTGGGAGTTAGAAAGTTCTTAATTCTGTACATGGAACCAAGTTTCTTGTTTACTGTCTTTATAGTTTGACTGATGTGCAAGTCAAATTTGAGTTTGTGATCTATAATGACACCTAGTAGTTTGGTGTTGGTAACAGGCTCTATGATGGTGCCATTAGTGGACTGAACATGGAAGGTCATATTATTAATGAGTGAAGGGTGTTGCCCTAAGGAAGTAGTTGAGGAGGGGAAAATTAATAGTAACTTGGTTTTTGTTGGATTCAGGATAAGTTTCCGTTCTGTGAACCATTTTTCAACCGCAGCAAAGCAGTTTTGGGTGGCTATCTGGAGATTATAGAGATAATCGTCAGAGCAGATTAGTGTGGAGTCATCTGCATATTGAATGCAGGTGGCTTTGGGGATGACTAAATAGAGATCATTTATGAAAACGGAGAAAAGAAGGGGACCAAGTATAGAGCCTTGGGGAACACCTGTGGTGTTAGGTAGTAAGTGAGATAGCTTGCTTTGCCACCGGACTGCTTGTTGTCTATCTGAGAGGTAAGCATTAAACCAGCTTAGGGCTGAGTTGTCAAGATGAAGGGTTTCGAGGGTGTGGAGCAATAGTTGATGGTTGACCATGTCAAAGGCTTTTGACAAGTCCAGAAAGAGAGCAGAAGTAATTAATTTGTTATTACGGTTACAGTTGACTGAGTCAACAAAGGAGAGGAGGCGGTAGTTGTACTGTGATGGGGGCGAAAGCCATGTTGAGTTTTGGACAAAAGATTGTTATGGGTAAGATAGTATAGGAGTTGCTTATGAACACACCTTTCCATTATTTTTGCTATTGGGGACAATATAGCTATAGGTCTAAAGTTTGAAATTTCCGTGGAGAAGCCACCCTTGTGAAGTGGGATGACATATGATATTTTCCAAAGAGAGGGAATTGTAGACTCTGTTATAGTTCTGTTTATCAAGATTGAGATAGGGTAGGCTATAACATCTGATGCTATTTGTAAGTATTCAGCCGGGAGACGATCGGCCGATAGGCTGGATGGTTTAAGTTTCTTCAGTAGGCTTCTGATATAGGAGGTGGATATTGGTTGAAGGTTAAAGGCGGTTGGAGATTTACCAGTAGCATTAGCTATGGAGGAGGAGGAAGAAGGTAACTGGCTGGCTAGGGACTGGATGGTTTCAGTGAAAAAAGAGTTGAATGTATTAGCTATTTCTTCAGGATCTTTACCAGTAAGTTTCATGGGGTAGGGGTGGAAAGTTTCCCAGAATGAAGGAGGTTGTTAAAACCTGCCCAAAACTTCTTTGGGTTATTCTGATTTTTGTCCTGGAGGTGACAGTAATAGTTCTTTTTATCCTGGGTGATATCTGATTTTGTAGAATTTCTAAGTTGTTGAAATTTAATGCGATCTAGGGGTGCTTTCATGGTTCGCCACTTGTCCCATGCCTTGTCTCTAATCTTAATTTTTTATTTGGTTTCTTTGGTTAGCCAAGGTGCTGTGCGGATCTTTGATCTGATAAGACGGTTTGGTGCATGAGAGTCCAGTATCTTTAGGAATGTCTCATTGAAGTAACCCACACTCTCGTCTAGGGGAAGTGTTTTTAACATGGACCAGTTACACAATTTGAGTTAATCTAGGAATTGCACTGGGCGAAATTTCTTTTTATTTCTAACAAGTCTATAAATGGGAGGGCTGGTGAACATCAATTTTTGTTTCATAATGAAGGTGACAAGGTCGTCACTAAGATCATTGGGGAGGGTCCCTGTGGTATAATTATGTGTATCTTTATTGGTAAGAATCTAGTCAATGGTGCTTTCTTTTTGCCTAGTATTTCCAATTCTTGTGGGAGATGTAATATTTTGGGAGTAGCCATGTAGGTTGATGGGTAGGGGATTTATCTGGTCAGTGAACTGGGACCAGTCAATGTTGAAATCCCCCAGTATGATGGTTTCTTGGGGGTAGTTCGTGGCTAACCAACTTAGGGTTAGTTCTAAGGTTTCTACATTTTTCCCGGGAGGGATGTAAACTACAATGAGATTGATAGTTTTATGGTTATTTAGGCATATTTTAGGGCAATTAGTTCCATATTGGAGACCTTGGGAGGTTGTAATGGATTCAAAATGATATTCATTGTGTTTCTAAACATTACAGCTATTCCACCCCCCTTTTTTTTAATCCGATCAACCCTCAGTATATTATACCCAGGTGGGAGAATTTCTTCATCCTTTGTGGATGGTTTAAGCCATGTTTCCGATAGACACATAATGTCTGGGAGATGCATGGCTAATAGAGCATGTAGATTATGAACCTTGTTATTTATGCTTCTTAGATTAAGATGGAAAATAAGGAGAGAGTTGGAAAATCTAGAAGCTGATTTTGGGGTGGCAGTGTCTAGGTTAATGGTTGGGCCTGGGTTGGGGTGTATATCCCCATCTTTGGCAATACATTTTTTCAGATGGACTATAAGTCTAAGTAATTTGCATAGTATCTTTAGACCAGATTTAGTAGTGGTTATTTTGGGGTATCGTTGAGTTAGGTACACATTTTTAAAGTATGTTGTTGAGGTTGGGTAGTTGGTGGAAGAAATCATGTAAGTGGGAAGATTTGTGTAGTTGCAGGTGTGACCATTGGGGAAGTGAATACCCAATAGAGTTTGGTTTTCATACCTTGATGAGAAGTAAGGAATAAGTAAGAGTAAAGCTAAAAGTGGGACAATAAGGTTCATTACTTTACACATGGTTATGTAAAAAGGGAGGCTAATAAAGTGGGGGGAGTTAGGAAAGACTGTTAAGGTAATTGGTTGATGGCCGGGATTGAGGGAGGAGATGTATTGCGTTACAGGAGGGCTGTGATTGGTTCAGAGTTTTAGTGGGATGGGTTTGTTGACCTGATAAATGTAGAGATAGTAGGGGCGGGTGGGATATGGGGGCAGGGTGGGGCACAGAGCGAGCCTGAGCGAAGCGAGGGCGAAGCGGAGCGGGGATGCACCCGTCAGGAGTTTGCCAGGTCTTAAGGCCTGTTGCATGTAAGTACGGAGACTGCTATTAAGCAACAGTATTTTCTTTGTGCTTGAGACCTGCTACAGTGATAGTTGGCAAGTTAGGTAAAGTTTATGGCCAGCTTCTTGAATACACTGGCTAGTTTACAAATAAAGTACAGGGACTTGGGACTATAAAAGTTTAGTATGCTGTTTTGGGAAAGGCTACCAGGTTAGATGAGAGGTACTGTTATGTCACCTGCCAGCGAGACGCTTTTCAGAAAAATAAACTGTAACAGGGTATATTTTTACCCTAATTTCCTTGGGGATAATGTATAGAGATATTGATAGCAGGAACCAGGCTCTGCATTCGCACCGAGATAATGGTCCTTCAGCGTCACCGCTTATAGTCAGGGAGCCACGCGGTAAAGTTTTTAGAGGGGGACTACCTGTGGAAAAGGAGAGGAAAAAACAGATATTTAGTGTGGTAGTAGTATTCTCCCTCCGACTAGGAAAACCTTAATGCATTGGAATCTAATTTAAACAGCGAGAGGTAATCTACTAGTCGCTTGTTTAACAGAAGGATTAATAACTAGGCTCACACAAGCTAAAAGTAAGTTCATGTACACACAGCAAATTTGTTTTGGAAAACAACATGCAGTTTTAACATATATAAGGCACCAACATTGCTTGTCTGCTGGGTCGCTTAAAAGATTAGGCTACACGTGTATTTTAACGCCATGTACTTTGCCACATGCTCCTCTATAGCTCCTCTATAGCTGCCCTTCAAGGGGAAGCATGTTTCCCCATGCTGCATTAACCTTGGTTCACAATGCAATTTACACATGGCAGCAGGGGCTCGAAAGACTCAAGTTCCTTGGGTCCCACTAGGTGTTCTTTCCCAGAATGGGTGAGCTGACAGTGATTGTTCATTCTCATCCCCCACTGCTGGCATGTACAGGGGTCCTAAACTGATATTCATTCTCAGGTTGCCTCAGCATTCTGTAGTACTGAATGCTTTATTCAAGTCAATGGCTAAAATTGCCATAAGGTTTGGTTAGCAAATAACCGCACCCCCACATGAAGGGCATTTACACTATCTGCTTTCATTTAGGAGAGGAAAATATTTTGTCAGTAAGACAGATAAACACTGAAATATACACTTCCATTATTTTTGAGATGTAAGCTGCTAATATATTGGATTTAGATTTAGACTTATGAAAGTGCTAGAGATTTATCATAACAGTTACAGAGAAAAATAAAAATGATTTGTGAACAAATATAATAATCTGCAACTTTACAAGCAGCTTTAAAATACAAAGAAGAAATTGTAAAAACAGTGAGTTAAATGCCCTAAAAGTTGTCTTAAGCCAAAAAAAAAATTGTGTGTCAGATGAAGGTATTCTTTTTTGAACAGGACTCCCAAAAGGAGGCATGGGAATCATTTTGACAAAGCTGAAAAGGTAGTAGTTTCCAGGGAGTGGCAGCTCCATACAAAAAATGCCTAGCAAATGCCAGATGTTTCTAATCACACCCTAAGAAGCCCTAGCACTTTATCTTTAAAGAAAGACGGTAGCACATTAGAACACAAATTGTCAGTGGCGCCTTTAGGTAGGCATATTCATGAAAAACTGAATAAATCAAACTCTGAATCTTGAAGACAGACCTTGCTGCAACCGTCAAACAGCTAAACTCTTCCAAAACCAGAGTGATGTGCTCAGATGACATATTTCATTTATCAGTTTGACCTACCAAGTTTTAAAGTCATTGCAGATGTATCTGAGCTTGAGATTACAGGACATTACAGTAATACATGTAAGTGGACACCAGTGAGTGAATAAGAGTGGCTGAATGATGTTTAATATGTGAAATATTCTTGAGATTAATATACTATGACTGACAAACAGCCAGCCCTGGGCCTTAAGTAAAAGCATGTTGTTAAGAAGTAGAAGAATATTTTTAAGATATCCTACACAGATACAAACTCCAGTGTTTCACATTCACTGAATATCAATTAAGAGAAATAAGGACCCTGTGAGTACCTTAGCACAGCATACCTCTGTGCAGTCTCATTCTTTATGGGCTTTTGTCTTCAACTGACTATGAGCCATCTTTAGAGTTTACCCTTCAATGGACTATGCACCATGCAATCCAGGATGGAGTAAATGCAGTCCACAAAGGTAGTAAGGTCAGACACCTGCTTTGAGAAAAGGAAAAAGTATAGCTGAATGCCCACAGAATAGTAATGGCATTGTGCTTCTGAACTATCTAAGACATCTTTTAGTCATAGCACAGAGATGGGAAACAGTAACCCAAAATAAGCTCTCTAGCATCTCATAGAACTCTGGGACTGTAGAGGAACAGTGAATACCTGAGACAGTGCAATGGAAATGACTCAGGATGTTCTCCAGAGGAAGAGTTGATAACTAATGTAGTAAAATGGACATGTCACCAGATGTAAGAGGCAAGGGAAATGAGGAAGGAGGAGCTACATACGCAGAGTATGTAATCACACAAACTTGACTGCATTATCCACAGTGTCAAATGTGGCTGGGACATCAAGGAGGCCCAATACAAAATACAACCATTGAACTTTTTCATCAAATTCCATGAACACCTTGACTGGCATTGTCTTTTTGATATGCCTACAACTAAAACCAAACTGCGGAAAATTATAGAGGACATGAGACTTTAAATAAGGATACAGCTAGATATAAACAACCTTTTCATTAACCTTAACTAGTAAGAGAATATTTGAGACAGAATGATAATTCTGAAGGTCATCAAACTCAAGAGATGATTTCTTGAGGATAGCAGTCACTGATTTCTCTTTTAAAACAGATCAGAAACAACATCCCACCTTTCGAGATGCCCTGGTAGTCTGTAAACTACCTGGCTCTAGGGACTACAAGGAGGATATTGAAGCAGAAGGGGAATATAATATAAGTATGATAATACCCAGTTTGAAGAAGCCGAAGGACATGTGTCACAATTCTTTCTACAAGTGATCAGACTAAATATCTTTTTGAGACTGGAAGTACATCCACAGTGTCTTTTGCTACAAAGCATGCTGGTGGATATCCATAAATGTTAGTTAGTATTCAAGAGTAGAAATATACATATGTGTAGATGTGAAGAATTTGTAGAGTCAATGTACTCAGATATGCAAGTCTCCCAAAACTACTGCAAATGCAACTACCAGGAATTCTCTCACTGCAAAGAAACATTATAGAAAACATATCTGGATCCTGAAATGTAATGTATTTTTCACTGTAAGTAGAATAGCTATGAATCCTGGAATATTTTCGTGTGCCATATTTCTACATGTTTCTGGGAAAGGAGCTTTGAAAGTATTTAATACTTTTAATTTCAAAAAAGAAGACACAGATGGAAACTTAAGAACAAGCTAGTTCAGGAGTTATTGAAACCCTAGAAAACATGCTGGCTATTTACCATTTATATTGGCAACTGCACACAGTGTTACAGACTCTAGATACTTGTGCTGCTAATCTAAATAATGTCCACAAACAGTGTACATTTGATGACTGTGTGTTTCATTACCAAGAGGTAAAATGTTTTGTGTCATAGGATCATAGGACCATAGGTAACTGCTAGGCTAATGACCCTAGGGCCCTTACAAACCTAGCCAAGTTCTTCCCTTATTTCCATGATCAGCACCTATTGCCCGTATCCAAAAGAGACATAGGTGGAACCCCCAGAGTGAATTTACAATTACCCATCCAATCATCCAGATTGCGATTGAAGAGGGCCAAAGAGGTCCTCTGCTTGACATGAATTGGGAGTCTGTTCCACAGGTGTGGTAACCTCTAGGAGACAAATCTGTCCCTCCAGCAAGTTCTATTAATATAACATACCAGGTTAAGGTCTTTAGAGCAAGTAACCCATGAGCCATTCGACTTATGGATATGCAGGATTTCCAGTAAAGCAGAGTGAGAGATTGCCTTACACAAAGCAGAGATTGCTAATGAGTAGTCTGTATGTAATGGAGTAAAGTGACAGTGAATTCAGCTGATCCATATAGGATAGATGCTGAATACCTTGCATTTTTCCTTGTGAGGAACTTTTGTGGTCTCTCCAATTGCTGCAAGTGCCTGGAAAGGTACATAACAAAAGGGGCATTGTACTCAATCACTGGACTGATGAGGGAAGAGTACAGGGAGATTATAATTTCTTTTTTCTGGAGGCAATGCCCTTCTTATGAGGTGAGCAATATAGTATGCCCTTCTTGCCACTGTGGAGACATGGTTATTGAAGGTAAGGATGCTGTCAACCTGTGTGCCCAGGTCTCTCACCACTGAGTGCATGCTTAGGGTGGCTCCATTGATGTTGTAGTTAGCAGGAACATTGCTCTTACTGAAAGAGATGAATATACATTTTTGCATTGAGTTTAAGGCCATGACTTTGGCACCAACCATTTGTTTGTGTAAGACCCTCTTGTAGGATGTTGACATTGTCTGGGGATTCTATGACTGCTCCTAGTTTGCAGTCATCAGAAAACTTTGTCAGCCACAGACCTTTAGTTTTTGCTTGTACTCCAGAAAAATAGATTCCAAACAGCAGTGATCCAGTGACTGATCCTTGTGGAACACCACTGGTTATGGGTCTGCTGTTGGAGGTGGATTCCCCTATTTTGACTGTATGGGCTCTATTGGAGAGCCATTTAGTGAACCATCTAATGATATAAGGGTTGATACCTAGTGGGCGAGTTTGTCAATAATGCAGGGCTGGGGAATAGTGTCAAAATCCTTGGCCAAGTCCAAGTAGGCTGTATGCACAGTTTTCCCCTTGTCCAAGGTTCTGGTGACTGTCTTAAAGAAGTCCACAAGGTTTAACAGGCATGATCTCCCTTTGACAAATACAAACTGAGTAGGGTCAAGTGTTTGGAGATTACCTATATCTTTGTTGATAAGACCCATGATGATTCACTCTGTGGCCTTGCAAATAAGGCTAGTCCAGTTAATAGGTCTATAGTTCCCAGGGTCAGTGGAAGCACCACCCTTGTGCAAGGGGATAACGGTGGCTGTTTTCCATTCAGCTGGGACAAAGCCAGTGCTTAGACTATGATTGAAAATAGTACCCAATAGCATTGCCAATTCTTGTTGGAGTCCATGTAGGGCACAGTCTGGGATGTTATTAGATTCCACAGATGCTGTGTTTTTGGCCTTATGGAGGGCATTTACAACCTGCTCTCTAAAGATACAAGGTGGGGGACAGGTGGAAGGAATGTCATGGGGTATGTGTGGTGGGGACAGAGGAGTGAAAGTTTTCACAGAACCTGTCTGCTAACAGGTTTGCTATGTCAACAGGCTCAGTGTATGTGGTATCATTAACTACCAGTTCAGCACAAATCTGGATTTTACCTTTTAGGCTACAGATGTAACTAAAGAATGCCTTATGGTTGTCCTTAATTGAGGACACTAATTTGGATTTGTGTTCCGCTTTGGAGGACTTCATAAGAAGTCTTATTTGATTGTTTAAGCTGAGGAGGGAGTGTTTGCAGTTTAGGCCTCACTCCCTCTTACTTTTGGACAACAATTTCTTCTTATTATTGTAAAGCCTGTTAATGGCAGTTGTCCACCAGGCAGGTTTGCTCTTCCTTGAAGAGCTTGTTTTTGTCCTATCAGGTACGGCCGCGTCATTGCAGTTATACAGGTGTCTGGAAAAAGCACTGGTGTAGCACTCAGCATAGTTGCCAGTTACATCTGAGGAGGGAGGTGCAGTGAAGCTATTTATACCATCCCTTAGATTGATATCTATTTTGGAGAAGTTTTTTAGTTTAGTTGCTGCTGGGGGTGGGGGTGTGATAGTTACTTCGAATGAGACTGATTTGTGGTCAGATTTGACAATGGAAGACCTCACAGTGGGAGTGCTACAGCAGTCACCCATATTAGTAAGCACCAGATCCAAGATGTTGGTGCCCCTAGTATAAGAAATTATAAAAGAATTGGCAGGCTATTAAGGTGAATAGGCCCTTCGCTAATAAAAGCTCTTATGTACCTTTTCAAAAATAAAAAGGTGAAATGGATGTATGCAAAATAAAATATGAATCAGATAAAAAGGCAAAAAATATGAAATACAATCAGAATGTAGATCAATGAAAATGACAACAAGAAAGAATGTCATGAGGCAAACAGGAAGTACGTTGCAGTTAAAACTTAAGGCTGTACAGTACTTGTAACTATAAACATGAGAAGAACTTCATCATTGTGCAGCGAATTAGTAAATGTATGGTGTGCAGGTTCAGAGATGTGATCATTCCATTGTATTTTGCACTTATTAGACCAATCAACGAGTATAAAACCCCTTTGGCATGTACTTGTCTAAGCACTTGACAAACTTTGGACATCCACAGCATTTTCTCACTAAGTAATTGAGGGTCTAAATCATAGGAACTGTACTGATTGTCTCACAGCTTTGTCCCTATTCTCGGTATCACACAGGTTGCTGACAGGTGAACTTTGCCTTGCATACAGAGCCTCAACAGATCATATCTGGAAAACATGTTCCAAAAACATGCATCTGGAGCATTTCTCCCCGGGCCTCCGCTGAAAACAGGCTCTGTGGAACCTAGTCGGACATTCCCGGTCAACAAATGTTAAATAAATAAATAAATAAATAAATATCCTCTCAGACCTAGTTAATATCTGCAAGTCCAATTGTGGCATAAACACCCACTCAAGAGACCTTAATCCTGTCGGCAATATAAACAGAACATGTTTGAGGGATAGATATGCATCCCAGAGAATTCCAGCTCTTTGGAATTGTCTTCATTTCCACATAAAGCATAGTACTTCTCATACTCTATTCAAATACAATCTGGATGAATAGATGGGATACCACAAATTCATCCCTGGAGTCACATCCTTGTCCCTTATGAAAGGGATGATGTAAACATTCTGTTTGCTCTGGATTTTTCATACTTTAACTACAAGGGCTAAAAGATTTCATGGGAATACATGGCTAAGCTTCTAAAGATTTTTCAAGCTCAAATGTTTAGTAAGAATCTATGAAACTATAAGAAGACATGTTATGCATTGAATGTATTTTCAGAAGCTGTGGTAGAAAGAATCATTTTCAAAATATGTAAAAAGACCAAGTGCATTCAAAAATGTGGCTGTTGAACAAAATCATGAGCATGAGTTGTTTGTTAGTATCATTAAACCATCAAAGTTGGCAGTGAAGTCAGGAAAGGTAGCAGATGAGTTGATACAGGAGTACAAGACAAATTGTCACTAAGAAAATATATGAATTAATAAACAAGATTTTGAATATAAACATGATACAGTTAAAATGTACAGTCTTATGACTGCATGTACTTTTGAAACACGGGTTAAATGCACAGAAAAAAGCTGTACATGTATATTATAATCAGGACACCATTCAAAACCTTTGGGTTAAAAATTACTGAAATTTGTATACAAAAATAAGTGTAAGAGCCTGTTTCAGATCATATGACTTAAAGAACAATTTTTTGGCTTATTTTTTTTTTCATGAAGCCTATACCAGTGTAGTTTGGAAATGGATCAACTGACAATTATGATTTATGTGGCCAGTGGTGAAGTTAATTCACACTATCTTTCTTCAAGAATGAAAGACAAATCCAAAAATAATTTGAGAAAGAAATCCAAAAGTCACGGAAGTGTCTTAAACATTTTTACCCATTACTAGATTAAGTTAACAAGATAAGAGAATTAGAAATTATGTGCATGATCCAGAGGATAAGAAGTCTGTAATTCCTGTCTTTATGAGCTTATTACAATAGTGAAGGGCTGCAGTGGTGCAGCGGTTAGCATTGTCGCCTCACAGCAAGAGGTTCTCCCGTTCGATTCTAGGCTGGAGAATTCAATTCCACCTCAAAGTCTTTACATTAATTTCCTAAATGCTAGCACACTTTTGTGAAATGCCCACTGATTTCAATCATGTCAATGTCTGAAAACGTCAACATACATCAGAAGTCGCAATTTTATACTTGGGTAAGGCATTATCTGATTTGACCTCAATAACATCTCTGTCTAGTGATATGGACTCTACCTCTGTGCCTACAAAAATTTATGGCCAGCTTTATGAGTACATTTATATGGTTTGCATAAGAGAAATAAATATTATAGTCTCAAAACAGCACATCAGCTATTTACAAAGGCTATGCATCGAGAAACAGTACAATAAACAACGGAAATAAGCATTGTTAAGGTTTAAGTTATCACTAGTGCACTTGTGGAACTAATACAAAAAGACAAATAAAATGCATTCTGATGGAGAAGTGTCATTCGCTACATAGCACACATCTCAGGAGCTTGTAGATATGCATTGTTTTGTATTTCATAACAATGGTGTAGTAATATATGTGTTTAGCCTATTTTTAAGGGGAAGAGCTACAAATGTGGGGTTCTACCATAAATAATGCAGTTTTGGAAATTCAGTCAGTGCTGTGGAGTCTACACAGGAACACCCACTGTTCTCTGCAAACTATCTATGAGGGAAAGTGATGTTTCTGCCAGCCCCAGTGTTTCGGTTCATGCCTGTTTCCATCCATGTTCTTTTGCTGCATTTTAGAGTTTCTGTTCAGTCTCTGTAGTTATGATTTTATTACTCATACAGACCTGCACAAGCAGATAATGTATTTTTGCACATCTGTCACCTACCCATATCCTCTACCACTCCAGTGTCTTTGTTCTTCCTCAGTAGATCAGGCAGAATTAAAGGAAAGTCTTGCTAGATGGCTAAGCAAATCTAAGCAGTAGGTAGGTGATAATAGTGGTAAAGGTTTAGTCAGGGATGTGTCCCAAAAACAACCAAACAGCATGATATGTTGTCTTAATTATGCAGCACTGCACAGCAAAGAAATCCTGGAGGATACTTGGATAAGGACTATGGACTGTTCTTCCATGGATTTCTTTTTCCTTTTGTGCAAGCAACTGTCACAAGGTGGGGATGACTTTTATTGCAGTGTTATTAGGACAAGGAGCTTTTGACCTACACCTGGACCATGTACGAAAAGTGCACACTGAAAAATGTCATCATCTTTGCCTAGTCCATGATGAGTAAAATGACTACCTGTTAGGCAGAATATTAACTTAAAATATTCACATGTAATCTTACAACCTACACAAACGTTTTTCCACTGCAATTTACTCTGAGTACATGAAAATATTCTCTCTAATGTCTCTTGAAGCTTGCTATTTTTTCCAATAACATTTTATTTAAAATCTTTTTTATTTCAGTCTTCAGGGTTCAAAGCTCTAAAATACCCAAATGAATATAAGAAGGTTTAATAACGCTGGAGTGTAGTGTGTGCTGTAAAACAGTGCACTGCGTTACCTGGATATGATTCACTTAAACAGCTGTGGAACAATATGATCATATATCACTAGACTTTGAATAGTGCTCATAGAAACAATACACCTTATGTTTGTGAAACAGAACTTCAACTACACTGTGATATGGCACTTGCTGGTTTCATGTTAATATGAATTGAAGTGCACTTCTATAAGTGCATTTGATTTATTTGTGTTAAATGCACAAGGCTCTTTAAAGGTGACATCATTGCAATCTATGACTCACTAGAGTAAATAAAAGTAACACTGCAGCCTCCTGGAAAAGCATAACAGATAGGCACATTGATATACAAATAACAGTGGCTAAACCGTATCTGCACCTTGCAGCAGCTTTATGCTTGTTTGTCTGAAGCATTATTCTGGAACATACTGTATACATCGTGGTTGCATAATTTTTGGGTTAAGATAATCATATTGCTTCACAATACAAAACTAGTATTACTCTGTGTGCTAAATTATGCTGACTTTAGATGATCTGTAACAGCGTAGTGCTATATGTGAAAAAATGCATATACCATTAATCAAAATTCTAATTAATCAATCAGAGCACAAAATCAGGGTTGTACTAAGTTAATAAGGAAATGTTATTACACAAAATGAAATACGCACATCTGTAAGTTTACCTTATAAACAAGGAAATAAATATACAACATATAAAATAGAACGGAAAATATGTTTTAAAGGTCTAATAATCTAATAAGTCTTATCATATGGCTTCAAATACTCCATAAATCGCATAAACAATTCCTGATCCCCCAGAGAACCTTGCTCTAACAGCTATACCAGGTTACTGCTGTCTTTATGGCCTTCCTATTCTCTTCTGCTACACTAAGCTGGGTGGCTGCGATGCCTTTAACTCAGTGGCACAGGTTACAGGGATGGCAGCTGCTGCCCTCTGCTGGAATCCTGGAGTGTATGCTGCCCTTCCATCTCTTCATGCTTTGCACTTATTTTGTGGTCTTTGGATGCTGGTCCTTTATGCCAAATGTAGCAAACTAATCAGAAGGATCAGTGATACAAGTTTAGTTCTGGCTGTTTCCACAACAACAGAGACAAATTCTTTGGTCAGCATCAATTTAAGTCACAACTTGGATATTAACTTGTTGTGTAATCAGCATAACTGCAGGATTCACACACAGCACCACAGTACTGCATGACAGTCACAGTCTGCTCAATGTGATGGTGCAATTCTTTGTAGAGCTCTGCTGCTTTATAATGAGCCCACTATTAGCTCACCTGCTGTCATAAACACCTGTCTCAGGGATCAGATGTCCAGCCTCAATGGTTTCACTGCTTGCTGTACTGCTTCCTTGACCTCCTGCCATACTGCATCCAGTTTCTGCTGCATTGCAGCCTGCCTGTCTCACAGCAGACACTGTGCAACTTCCATTCTTTGCTCTGAAAAATAAGTCAGCATAAGCACATGTAATTAGCATTTAGACAAATCAGTTTCTATTGCAATTCATCAAAATTGTGGCATAGCACATATATATACAATAGCGAATTATGTTAGACCTTGCAGAAACAGTGTCAACATATTCACATTCTATGTTGTCAAGTTTCTAAGTTGTAGACTTGGTGGGATCCACATGTGTAACTGTCATGGGTATCCCTTTACTACAGTAGTCATTACCTTCTAGTAACTCAGTTGCATTACTTAGTCACATGCAGTTGACGACATTGTTAAAGTTGTACATACCATGTGAACAATTTGTGACGTCTACAAAGTCCATATACAAGCAAAAACATATCACACACATGACTATATGTAATGACACACCCTAAGGTGCACTGACGTACAACTTACCAAGCTGCATTCCTAACTGATGATGAATGATATCTTTTTACAAACATAAAAGATGCAGCTTTTTTATGTTTACACAAAATGTGTGTAGAATCTCACAAACACGCATACACACACACACACACACACACACACACACACACATACATACATACACAGAGACACTTATTAATGTCAGTGGATGTCAAGGGATGTGCAGCTGTTGTAAAAGCATAATCAGTTAGATTATGTGTTATATCCTGGCTTGTTTGCCTTAGCCCCTGATGTCTGCTGGCATATCATTTTCATTAAAAGCCAATTCTGTGTTTACATCAGCTGGATATTTGAGCCCTGGTTGTGGTGCAACCACAAGTGTGCCTGCAGTGATGTTATACAGCATGCAGCGAACAGCAACCATTGATCACACCTGATCAGGTACATGTCATATTGCATCAGCAATGGTATCCAGTACACTGAAATGCATCTTCAAGAAGATATATGCTCTCAGTAATGTTCTATGTCTGCTCAAATGCTGTACTATAAATCTGCTCCACATGTTTTGTAGGGATACATACCAGTGTTAGCAGTCAAGGATGCAAAGGCTGTGTTATGTTATGAACAATTGATCATGTGGCATTCTGGAAAGTGTTTGGCAGGAAACAACCCTACTAGCTGTATGAGTGTGATAGGATTGTAATAACCTGGTGTGGGGATGGAACCCTACCTCTTCTGCCACCACTGTTAAACCATATGAAGCCAGGTGGGGAGTTGAACTGCAACATTGATAATCACAGTGACAAACATTCTGTGGACTTGGGTACATTGCTTGGACTACTCCACAGTCTACCAGTTAATTTTCTTGAATCTAAAAACCATACATCTGAAAGCCATCAGGTGTATGGACACTCTAGTCACACCTCTGGTACTAAGCAGATTAATGTACAAAAAAGGCACACATGTGTATCTCTAAATTGATGTCAAAAGCAGGCAGAAAATATGCAGTGTTGCCATAGGCATGAACCTATACCACCCAAACCAAGGAATAGGTTTTGCACTGAATACTGCACCAAGTACAGTATTTGACCTACCATCCCTGACCCCCTTCTCACCACCCTTTCTGAGCATCAGTACATTCCAGTGCTTTTTTGGCCAGAGTAACTATATGTTAAATAAATTCTTACATTTATTCCCCTGGCACACACACACACACACACACACACACACACACACACACACACACACACACACACACACACACACACACACACACACATACCCACATGCACACACACACACACACACACACACACACACACACACACACACACACACACACACACACACGCACATGACATGCACACACTAATTTCATTGAATGGTTTGCAATGTTTCTCATCAATTCATCATCCCATCTTAGTACAATGTGCAAACTGTCTTCATCCTTGACTAATACCTACTAGGCTGGGGAACTCCAAGTTACTGTTTCACTCTTCTTAATAAGCCAAATAATTATAAACACAAATAACTGTGTGTAGCAGATCATTCTGGCCAGATGAAGATGGATGACAGCTGTTTTTCATCAGTTAGCATTAAATACCCTCTTATCAGTTAATAAATAAATAGATGACTAGTCACATCCTTAAGTTGTTGTTGTGTCTTTCAGCTTTTCCCGGTTAGGGGTCGCCACAGCGGAACTCCGGTCCGCTAATGATTGGCAGTTGATTTTTACGTGCTGAGTTGCCAGCCCTAACGCACAACCTCCAACGAAGGTACGCCCATTCACGTATGTCTCCACGCAGAAAACGCTCTAGCTGAGAGTCGAACCGGTCAGCGCCTTACTGTGAGGCAACAGCGCTACCGCAGCACTACCACCACCACGAGTCCAGTCACATCCTTAAGTGAATATATAAAAATGATTTACTTATGCAAATATGAGTTAAGTAATACAGTTAACAGCTAAACAGGCAGATAAACTTAAAACTGCTCTAGGAAACAGAAAAAAATCCCTTTCAACAAATAGACTGCAGAAAAGGTAGACATCTATCTAGAGACAGACTTTCCCATCTAGATATTATTCACCTCTAGATATTATTTCTTGACTAAAAGAGTCACCAAGTCTTACCTATTCTGGGTAAAGTTTCAGAGCCTATCACAAACACAGACAAAAGTTCAAATAAAACAAGATCACAGCTCTGTACAATGCCATGTTGCACTTCTCAAGAATTACTTACTAAATTGCCCAGTAAGTTTTGTGGCTTATATTTTTTCTAGATCCCAGAGATGCAGTTGAGCAGAATTTTACATGCACATATTAATGAGTTTGTTTCTCCTGATATGGCTGAATAACTATATCTTTACAGAAGTTACAATTTTTTATGGCTCTTCAGATTTCTCTCCTAGTAATAGTCACATGTTTTGTAATCACCGTTGAAAAGAAATTCCAGCTTGAATCACTTGTCTGACATTCATTTCTCATCCTATGTATAATTACTGCACTTCCCAGCAGAAGTTAGAACCTCAGTTATAAACTTTATTTTATATATATCTATAATATATATATATTAATATTAATATATATATATATATATATATATATATATATATATATATATATATATATATATAGTTACACTTGAAAACATCTAAAACACATCGAAAATGTGTAATATGGAATAGTGTACCATGAAACGTGTAAATGTTATAGTTTAATCTATTATTCTTGTGGTATCAGTATGAGATGCTGTAGTTTTTATTTATATAGTTATTATTTATATAGTGTAGTAATTTAAACCGTTTATATAGTCTTTATTTTGTGAACATTATGTGTACATTCTTTATGGTGATCGCAATACAGTGGGGTTAGGAAATTAACTATTTACCACTGTAGTACGATCTCAGCGTTGGCATATTTAATTTATGGGGTGTGTAGGGGCAGAACCCCCCACATGGGGGGTGAAGGGGGGCTTGACGCCTTGCAGAAACATAGTAAAAAGTGTGTTTGCTAGTTTGGTGTTGTTATAGGTGGAGATAATGTTTTTTTTGTGATTTGTAGTGTTCGATGTTGTGATGCAAAGTTTTGATGTTATGAAATTCGATATTATGGGTTTTAGATGTTTTGGGTCCACTTCTAAAACTCGAAATACTGAAATCTCAAATTTCAGTATTTAGAGTCGAGAATGTTGAAAACCCACAAAAATGAAAACACATAATACCTAAACCCAAAATAATGAAGAAAAAAAAAACCCATCCAAACTTTCCCATACAAAACACTACTTTACATTTCCCCCTACATAACACTACCGTATATTTAAGCAGGGGGCCAAGCGCCCCTGCACCCATACCCCCGCTAATTATACATACCAACTTCAAGGTCACACTAACATGAATAACACACACACACACACACACACACACACACACACACTACAAAGATTGGGAGGATGGCCTAATGGTTAAGGTGTTTGCCTTACAAACACAAGGTACAGGGTTTGAATTTCACAGGGAATAACTGGCTAGGCTTAAAATGGCTCACAAGAACAGTTAGCCTAGTACTAATCTATGAACCTAGACAATGAACCTATGAAATGTACATCACCACTTTTAATATTTACACACACACTCTAACCTACCTACCCTAACCAACTCCGAAAACTTACCCAAAAACTAAATCAAACCAAAATCCTATCCAAAACCCTAACAACATATAAACTTACCTGAATCTCCATTAATAAACACAAATCGGCCCACATGTGTAGAACCCGGAAACAACAAATCATTAAAGGAATAGCACACTACATAACACGCACCACACAACTACTGAAACTTTGAAAAACTAAGATTTGAGAAAATGCAGTTTCGAAAAACTGCACTTTCGACATTCTCGACTCGAAATACTGAAATTCAAGATTTCAGTATTTTGAGTTTAAGAAGTGGACCCGTATATATATATATATATATATATATATATATATATATATATATACATATGTATGTGTGTGTGTTTGTTTTATAGAGAAAGGCCACAAGTATACGGATCTTTCCTTGCCACTGAAGCAACAAGCATTTTGCAGATTGAGCCATGTTTAGCTTACCTGCTGCAGGTTTTAGAAGACTTAAGTGCAGCTTTCATATCTGTTTCATTCTGACTGAGGAAACAGTGACATATATACTTCATAATGTGTTCCTGTGATTATTACATTTTAAACATGGCACTCTTAAATATTTGTATGCAATGTTTATTTTTACTGCACTAATTTCTGAGCTTAAAATTTAAATAAGCAAATAAATAATTAATTTGTTGTCAGTGCAGCTTTATCATATTCTGGGCTATAGTCAACTTGCAGTCTTTTTCTGACAACTTACTAGAGAAATGCAGAGAACAAATCCTAGATAAGATGCCAGTCCAAGGCAGATGCAGGCACCCACACACCAAAAACAGACACATATACTTTTAAATATACTAATTCATTGCCAAAATTCTTGACTAAAGTTTTCTTTAGGGTTCATTTTGTGCATTCACAGATAATGACCTCATGGAAAAAAATGTATTTCCCTGATGTTTCTACTGCAGATATAGTATATTTCTGGCATCCGCAACACACGTGTACTCTCTCTCAACTCTCAAGACCACAGCTCAACATTTGATTACTTTATGGTTGTAGTCAATATTACTGACTAGACAATGAATCACTTACAGTGAAGTATGATATGTTACTGTTTCACAGTCATGGATGGTATAAATCATAAAGTTTGCAGTTTGACATTGTATTCCCCAGGTGTTGTGGGGTATACTGTCATTGAGTTTCTGGTGTAAATATATGTCATGTGGTTAAAGCCTGGTGTGTGTGTGTGTGCGTGTGTGTGGGTGTGTGTGTGTGTGTGTGTGTGTGTGTGTGTGTGTGTGTGTGTGTGTGTGTGTGTGTGCTTGTGTGTGTGTGTCTGTGTTTGTGTTTGTGTGCCTGTGTGCAATCTTTGCATATGTGTGTATCTGCATTTGGAAGATGTTTGATTTCTTTAATGGCGCCAAGATAAGCTTATGTACCTGGTGTGTCTGCTCTAAGGACAGCAAATGTATTCTTAAGCTAAATTCTAAGCCTGTCTGAAATTACTCACAATATCAAATGAGAGCACTCATTCATGTTCTTCATCTAGCTTTTCTCCCAACCTTGTCAATGTGGCTGAATATATTACTCCGTTCATCAATTCACTCCTATATGCTGCATCTCATAAGGTGAAGCAGCATATCTCATCTCTGTCTAGAACTCTATATCCTGTCTCAGTCTAGAACTTTATATCTCCTCACAGTTTAGAACTTTATATCTCATCACAGTCTAGAACGTCTTGCTTTGCTGCATAAGGCAATGTCCTTAGTAACGTAATTCTATGAAGGCATAAGATTACTTCCCTGTTTTTTTACTGTAGTTGTATCATGCTCAAATATTTCAGTCATGTTCTTCTACAGCCCTCTCACTCAGGGAGTATAGTTTATCTTGACCACATCCTTTCATATTTCCTGCTTGACCATTGCTTCATTCAACATTTTCATGTGTCTACATCTTTGCTACCTCTTGTAAGATTTAACCTTACAACATAACTTTTAGAATTACTCAGATAAATCTTTGAGAAACCTGTATGGCTCATGCATTAACATTTCACCTATGCAATTTGCACAACAATGTTCCTATGATGAAAAAGCCGTAGTGACAAAGCAAATGTTAAGATAAAGATTAATCCCAAATCATCATGTAGCTAAAATGAAGGTATTGTTGATGTTTCTTGGTTTCCACACTACAGCATTTACTGTGACAACATTTGTATTTATGGTAATATAAAATCTACTTAGACTGTACTTCTTTAGAAGTACATTGCACATTACTTGAAAACATTTGACAGAGTGTGTGTGTGTGTGTGTGTGTGTGTGTGTGTGTGTGTGTGTGTGTGTGTGTGTGTAAACATCAGAGAGTTGCGGTTATGAGCTATGAGAACTGTGGTATAAAAAAGCCCTCTTAATACGTATGTAGTAACAGCGATATTCCAGCAGAGGGAGAACAATGTACAAAGCCGACTTGCTGAAAAGAGACCGAAAAACCATTTGCTGTAACCTTAACACATTTATTTATAGAGTATGCAATAATCTGCTTCATATCTTCGCAACCATCTTCTATCCCACATCACAAACAGTTTATTCTTTCCAACTACAAGTTACAGAATTCACTCCAAATACTGCAGACTATATGGCCTGATAAATGTCAGCCCCACCACGGATGAAATAATTAGACAGCACTACACAATCTAGGCCTTATAATGAATTAATTCATTCTATAGTGCAATGGATAAAGCAAAACAACCAAAAGACCATATAAATGCTGCAACAGCTATTGTTGAAAAGCCCACAGTTCATACAAAAATCAGAAGTATGACTGCATACAACATACTCTTTTTGAGGGTGGGGAGCTTACATGCTTGCTGGAGATTTACATCTCATTTTTGACCTTCCTATGTCTTTGCTGTTATCAAGAATAACTATCCCCTCTGACATCATTTGAATGGCTGATAATGTAAAATTGTCACAGGATACACCTCCGTAGTAAAGAGTTCCAGTTTGTGGACAAATGAGGCCTATGAAGGTTAATACAACAAACTCCCAAAAGCCATACAATATTTATTTACTTGAAATATATAAATGTGGCCATTTATGTTTCAATTTCATCTCACTCTGATACCAGAGGGATACACAGGAGGTGACCAAAGGAGCTCTTACATACACCTCAAAGAATCTAAAAACCCATTGATTCTGGGAATCTACTAAAATCCACCCCCAGATTTAATCTGATAATTTTTCCACAGGTATTATAATGCAGTTTGGGCCAAATAGGGTGTGTTGAAATGATATAGAAAAAAATCAAAGCTGAAGAGCATGGCTGAATTTCTTTCCTTAGTCATGGCTTTTGTTCATGCCATTGCTGGATTAAACATTTGGGGAGAAATAAGCTCTAAAATTCACTGTACAGCATCTAGAATTTCATGGCGTCTGGAGCCAGACTCCAAGTTTAACTCAATTATTTTTTCCAGTTATGATACTGCAACCTTCTCAATTAGAATGTGTTGAAAGGCTGCAAGAAAAAGCTGAAGAGTAAGACAAAATGGCAGAAAAGAAAGAAAAATAATAAAAATCTGGATGGTGTGGGAAGGCCAGGGTGTGGGGAAAATGGGGAGGGACACTTGGGTATATGGTGCAATGGTCAATGGATAACAGGGGACCATGGATACTTTTGCCTAGAGCTTCATTTCAACTAAGGCTGGCCCTAGATTATATAATATGATTTTCCGTCTCTGTTATTACATTGTCTTTGGAACTTTAATGATGGTGTCATGTTTTAATGATTTAGCTATTTATTTTGTAATCATAATGTACTGTATATTGTTTTTGCCATGCCTTATGTTGCTACAGTTGCTGACATTAACAGTAAGCTGATTAATGCAGCACCAGTTTTGAGTTTTTGTGGAACACCTTGGAAAACTTTGAAATATTTTTCATATCAATTAGTTAATTATGCTCTCCAGTGTGTGGTCATTAACATATTTGGTTAACCATAGTCCACTTCCTGTGACTTTGGTATGAGACCCCAAATGGATACCCTTTTGGGATATTTAGATGAACCTCCAAATTGATTTGTTGTACCCTGTTGTTGCCAGTTTCCTTTATCTGGAATAGCATCTGAAGTCATAGCAAGGTGAAAATATGCATTATGCATTGTCAGCACTACATTACATTTTACTGTTATCTTTTCAAAGAATGTCACAAAATTTAATGACTGGTATACTCTGGAATTTGGGATGTGCATTTGGGGATGTGAACCATGTTCAAGAATGTTACTGACATCAACATACTCCAAACAGAGGAACACAGTAAATCCCCTATCTATGGCACCACTTCTTTGCTCACTGTGATTGAACACCAACATTTTGTTGGGATATTCTATGCCATATGAGGCAATGGGAGGGTTTCACTATACAGATGTGAATTTTCCATGCTTGCTAAGATGTTTGAAAATTCCATCATATCCTGTTCCACGTGCACGAGGGATGATCTTCTAAGTTTGTTGAATGTAACATGAACAATGCATGTCATAATTAGCCTTAATCAAAGCTGAGGTTCTTAGATTTGATCCTAGGCAGACATGACACTGTCAGAAGCTCCATAGACTGGCTATTGAGGTATGTGACTGTGTAGCACACAGTAGAGTCATTGGTTAAGAGGATGTCTGTGGTTAATAGGTTACAATATCTGCCACGTCAACTTTCTTTTCTAGCTTAGTTTATTTTTAACAAGGGGTAATTTGCTGTTACAGACTATCCCTGTTCCCATGGTTTGGTGACTATAAGGGTTTGGTTTGCTGTGCTCAGTAGGAGGTCTGCATGATGAATTAAGTACATGAGGTTCTGGTTTTATTGACCTTCAGCAAATGATAGGAAACTCAGAAAATGACGTAGGAATGGAATGCAAATCTAAAGGCACATGTGATGAAACTGAGTACAGACAGAGTTGTCATGGCAACAAATGTAAAGTCAGAAGCTGAAAATTGAGATAGAAGGGAAATACTGTAACATGTTAACAGTGTCAAGTATGTGAGAGTGATGGTTGAGGAGAAGGGAAATCTGAATAAGAAGGTCAAAGTTAAAATCAGAGGAGCTGCAAGCAACTGGTAGAAAGTGTCAGAGGTGGTATGTAACAGACAAATGTCAAAGAAGCTGAAATGGTAAGATATAAAAAACAGTGGTGTGACCAGTGCTTCTGTATGGCACAGAAACTTGAACAGTGAAGCCAGAGAAGCTGAGGAAGATTAAGGTGATGAAGATGAAGTGACTGAGGTGAGTGGTAAGATGCTATGGTGGTTATGGCATATATAAAGGAAAACAGAAGACAGTCTGGTGAAGGCAATTTGGTGAGACAGGAACACGGCAAGGAGAAAAGAGGACATCCAGCAAACAGATGGTTGGATTGGTGAGAAAAAGCCAACAACAGTCATGACTCACAACTGTCAAAGAAGGTAGAAAATTGGCATTGAATCAAGAGTTGATGGTAGAGCTTGACCTAATGTAGAATACAGGACAAAAGGGTTTCATAGGTTTGTACTAGGCTAACTGCCCTTACAAGCCATTTTAAGCCTAGCTAATTATCCCTTGTGAGACTCAAACCCTGCACCTTGTGTTTGTAAGGTAAATACCTTAACCATTAGGCCACCCTCCCAACCCTATGATGCTGATGATAGCATTCTGGTTTTATTGAACTTATTGCTTCTTGCAGAGCAATAACTAGGTGTTGTGGTGACCAAAAAAAGGTCCTCTCTCCAAGTTGAGAATCAAAAGAAAAAATGTAAAAGCTGCTTACTACAGACTAAATATCACCACTGGAGCACTGCAGCACATCAGCCCTGAGAACAGCCATAGCAACAAAGTACATTACCATATGATCAGCATCTGCCAATCCCTCACCCAGACACCTTGCTCCTTTCACCTTGCCCTACATACATCTCTGGCTTCTTGACAAAAAGTTGTATGTATAGCCTTCTGAGCCCCTGCATATAAACTGACAGATGGATGTGTTTGCTCATAGGGTGGGGCTGCTGCTGAAAGTTTACTCTAAGTATTCTGGGTATACTTACAAATATTACAGTCATTCAAGGTCATGTAAAATTAGAGTTTCAGAGCACACGGCTGTTCTTACATAGCCTGAGATAACTGTGATCAATATACTACTCTGTACACACTGGCTTTTACAAACAGTTCACTATACCTCTTCCACACTGCCCTACTTATCTTTGTCTCACATGCTGTTTGTACTTCTCACACTTGCCATTTGGCATAGGTCATGTTTATGAATTCAGGGCATCATTGCTTTAATACATCAAGTGCCCCATGCTAGGTATACTGCCATGGTTTACCATGGCTTATAAATATGATTTACGACTCTCCTTATAGTGCAGATGGTGACTGTCTATTTTATCCCACAGGCATGAACGGCTGTGACTCCTGAATAAATTAGTCAATGTGTAGGCCCATAGTGCTGGATTCATTACCATAGTATAAAGATGTGGACATCTGGTGCTGTTTGAATTTCCACTGGCAGGAGCACGTCAGCATCACTGAGGACAGGACAAAGTAGACTGTGGAACCAAGTTTGCTTGTACCACAAGGAGACTACAACTTGAGACTTCTCTGCAGTACTTGGGTATTTTACAAATAGTGAAAAATTACATGTTTTTGGACTGGCGGTGTTGCTTATCTGTGTGCTGCCGAGCAACACCTGCACATATGTTGGTGATCTAGAGTCTCTCTTTGACTCTAAGTTGCAGCAATGTCTTAATTCTGCACATTTTAGTACACATGTACATTGTAACCCTACATCAAGCAGGATTAAGACAGTATAGTTAAAACTTATATGGTATAAAACCTCTTGGTTCAAGAATTATGGGCAAAGACAAACTTAATGGATAGACAAAAGGCAAAATCAGGAGAATTTTGAAGTATTAATTTAGTGCCTTACAAGTTAATAGGATCCGAGTTCGTGTGTCAGTGTGCATTTGCTGATTAATAAGAAGTAAGAATCTCTAATCCCTGGCATTACGGACTGACTACGGTCATCAGTCAGTTATGAAAAAGTCAAACTTGTAGGTTGCATTGGGCCAAAAAAGGGGGGGGGTGACTCTAATAAGAAGTAAGAATCTCTAATCCCTGGCAGTACGGACTGACTATGGTCATCAGTCATTTATGAGAAAGTCAAACTTGTAGGTTGCATTGGGCCAAAAAAGGGGGGGGGGACTGTAATAAGAAGTAAGAATCTCTAATCCCTGGCATTACGGACTGACTATGGTCATCAGTGAGTTATGAGAAAGTCAAACTTGTAGGATGCATTGGGCCAAAAAAAGGGGGGGGGCTGTAATAAAAAGTAAGAATCTCTAATCCCTGGCATTACGGACTGACTATGGTCATCAGTGAGTTATGAGAAAGTCAAACTTGTAGGTTGCATTGGGCCAAAAAAAAGGGGGGGACTGTAAAAAGAAGTAAGACTCTCTAATCCCTGGCATTACGGACTGACTATGGTCATCAGTGAGTTATAAGAAAGTCAAACTTGTAGGTTGCATTGGGCCAAAAAAGGGGGGGTTGCAATCTAGCAATTTAGAATTCAGTTAGGTTGATCTACTTGGCTGTATCTCTGTGTGGTCATGCAAGTTGAGGTCTACTGGGTGTGGTAAATACTGCTCCATAAGTGTGTTAAGATAAATTGTCAACATCATTGAATCACATGGATTATTCCACAGATATTTATTTTGAGTTCTTCATGAAGCAGTGGTCAGGGCTATATACACTCTTATGACCTGCCCCCATTTTTTGTTAGCAGTCAGATGAATAACTGAAGATGACACCCTACATCAGTACCTTAAATGAATAAATGACATTTCAGTGCACTGTAGCAGCAGATCAGTAGGCAAGCATAGTGTGTTAGATATTAATTCTGTTGTAAATATGCTGAAAGAAAAAGTTTGCTTGAATATATGTATAGAGTTTACAATGTGCATTCATACTATATGTATAACAGACAGGCTTCTCTTCACAGCATCAGAAAATGCCTAAGAAAGCAATACTGGAAAACAAGCATTACATGATTTTCTCATGTTTGTAGAACAAATATCTATTAACAGACATCCTTTTTTATAAATTCAGCAATACGTGATGTTTTTCCAGTAGGAACAGCTTATTCAGAATTTTCCTTTCAGAATGGCATCCTCACATCAGCAAAAGTGCTTAAATCACAAAAGGACAATAGAAAAGTCTAAAAACAGACATTATGTGACTTCCCACATAAGGCCAGAAAAACATACCAAGAGGAAATGTGTGCGTGACTAGTTCTGTATATAGCAATTGTAGTAATTCAGTTATGTGAGAGAAGGACAGAGAGAGGTATTTTGTAGAAGTCATCATTCATATCTGTAATGAAGGAAAACTTTGTAAATATATGCTACAAATCTGACAGACTACGTGTGGTTTGTTATAAAATAAGTTATCTGTAACTATGCTTATAGCTGCAAATATATTTCTTTATCAGTGTGCAATCTGAAAGGCTTGGTGCTTTAAACAGACTACAGATGGAGTCATGCAGAGCTATGTTTCTCTGATTCAGCAGTAAACAGCAAGCAAGCAGCAAGTAAGCAGAGAGAGCAGCTCAATATAATTTTTCATAGTGATGCTTTGTAGTGGTCGGATTTTGCAAACCAGTAAATGGAGACCCAAGCTCTCATTTAGAATGGTAGTAGTAATAATTCCTGTTTTTTTTAGCAAGCTGTAGCAAACCAAGGATACTTTTTTACATCTGAAGGTAGAAACTTACAGCAGTGCACTACACCACAGAGACTTTCAAAAGGGAATGCAACTGGAATAATTAACTAAAAAATGCAGTGTAGCAGTATGAATTAAAACTATTAGAGTTGATTTCCCAAGTCATGTGGTCCTTATTTTCTCAATGGGATCACAGATTATGACACTGTTCCTAACAGTTTTATTGTATCCGAATGTATTGTCATGATTGGTGACAGGCAAAGTAATCATATTTCAGCAGACCTAAACAAAGGTAGAGAAAGTAGGCAGATGGGAATTAAAGAAGGCTTGATATGGCAGTAATCATTTTTTTTGCAGTATAATTTGGTAGGGTAACAACTGCAGATGTATGGCTGAGGTCCAGCAGTGGTCAGTGTGGGGAATGTTTGCTGGTTGAAACAAGATGAAGTGCTTAGTGGAAGGAAATGAAATGCATCTCATCATATACTTTATTCACATGTTTTATCAGGTCGCATGTAGAAAGGTGATCCAGGAGCCTTACATTATGCCACTCAGCTTTAATAGGTGGGCATTATGGTCAAATTACTGGGTAAACGAGATAACAGGATAAAGGATTGTCAGGGTTTAGGCTTAGTCATAAGCTGCAATTAAATGAGACCTGTTGGGCAGGCACAGACATATTTACAACTGGGTCTCGATTTACACCCTGAAAGGATAAGGCTTTGTAGGGCCAATACATGCTGGGAAGTGAAATTAATGAATAAATACATGTGAAGGTCCAGAGTGAGAAAGATGTGACAAGTTTGGGAATATCCTGTTACTGAGGAGGATGTGACACCACATATATGGGTGTGGTACATCTGGTGCTTACTCAGTGGTCACATGATTGGTAATAATGCACTGAAAGAGTAGCAACAAGTCTAACTTCGGTTTGGCAGCAGTACCTTGAAAGGTTAACCTGAATATGGTTAACCAGATAGAAGATTCCAGCATTACTGTTTGCACAGAAGTTCACAATAAAGCCTCTTAACTTTGTTTAACCCTGAGTATTTGATAATAAAGCAAATTGGAGTGGTGACAGGGGGAGTATTGTTTAACTCGCCAGTACAGTTGGTGGCACAGTGTTCTACGGCAGCTAAGAAGGGTTAACAGAGGGTGAATACAGTAAGTCCTATATTAATGGCACATAGTGTTACAAGATGGATTTCAATGCCATTTGTCATGTAGAATTTCTAATTTCACAATTTATTTGTACAACAGTTGGCATCGGTTTTGGGGAGATATTTGAATAGGAAATGGTTTGCAGAGTTCTGATTTAAGGAATGGCAATGAATACAGTCTGGCATCTATCTAGCTGGGGCAGTACACATCAGGGATTTGTGAGCTGGGGCAGTACACATCAGGATGAGAGAGCTGGGGCAGTACACGGTTACCTATTACAACCACGAAACCGCAGTTGTGCGAATACGGAAACGTCGACACATATTAAGCTAACCTCGAAAACACCGAACCTCCTGAAGTGCAAAATTTAAACTGTCGAATCATCATACTTGGCCCTTTTCCGGTATAGCTCCTTAAGGTAAGTGTGCAATAGTTACTGACCTTAGGGTTAGGGTGCGGGTTAAGGTAAGTGCATACATAGTAATATATGTAAGCTTTAGTTTAGGGTTAGAAGTAGGGTTTTGTTATGTGTATGTATGTGGATTATTTATTTTGCTTGGGTAGGTAGTACGTAGCGGGTAGTGGGTTTGGCTAACTATGCCGATTCGACATTTTGAATTTCACGGTTCAGGATGTTCGGTGTTTTCGCGGTTTGCTCAATATGTGTTGACGTTTCCATATTCGCATATGTGAGGTTTTGCGGTTATAATATAGACCTGCAGTACACATCAGGATGAGAAAGTTGCAGGAAAAGCACAATATGTTTTGAGGCACAATATGAGAGTAGTCAGCTAGCCTGCAACACAGGGTAAGTAGAGAAGTTTCAGGGATTTATTTATTTTATTGTATTTGGTTTATATCTATTTACTGGAGTAGTGCAGAATCACAATCTCAAATGAGCACTGGTAGGCTTAGTCTGGGTTATGTATTAACAGTAACACAAACTTTTACAACATAGCATTAACATATAAAATACATGAATACAGGAAACTGCATTTACATGGATGTTAACATAATTGTTACAATCAAAAAATATATAGGGGGTAGAATATGAAGGAGAAAGTGATGAAGAAGGAGAGTTGGAGTGTAAACTGAAGGTAGAGAGAGGTGTTGAAGAGTAAACATGAGAGCCAGGGTTAATTAATTCAGAACACAGTATATTCAAGGGAGGGAGCATGCTATTGCTGACTCACTTTCTCATTTTCAGTGGGACAGGTTTAGGCAACTGGTGCCAACAGCAGATCCGAAACCTTACAGGATTCCACAACAACTTTGGGATCTGATGAAAAAAAGATATGTGACATGATGGAGAAAGCACTATATCCAAGTACACAAATACTGTATAGGAAATGTACTGTCCATTTTATAGAAACAAGGGCTGATGTTGGGTGGCAAGTAAAATGATCAATACCTATACCGCAAAGTTACATTTTCAGTAAAAAAAAAAAAAAAAAAGTTGGGTATGTCTAGGTACAATGCTAGTGATCACATGCCTTCAATTAGTTGGTACCAAAGGGTGTGAGGGTGGTAGGACACTGAGCAAGCATTTACATTTGGCAAGATGCTCCAAGGTTGGGCAAGAATGGAGGTCAGGAGAGGAGATGTCTGTCAGCCCTTCAGCAGAGTATTTTCCATGGGCATGATGAGTTGTGAGAGAGGTATGTAGTTGGGAGTAGGAACTGTGGATGTTTCAGACAGTGCATTTAATAGTGTTTTGTGGTGTGTTCCAGATATCTGCGATAGTGCAGCACAGCGCAATAAGATTTACAGGCCGCCATTGGTTCTACAGCTCAGTGATATTAAGCTAGAGGCTGACAGGGCAGGGGTTCATGTGAGGAAAAGTAAAACAGACTAGCTAGGAAATGGAGAAGGCAGAAGCTCAAGCCCCCAAAGGATGCAGGGTGAGATATAGTCAGATGGTTTAAGAAATACCAGGTGATGTGCCAGAGTGGTGATGTACCATTTTTGTGTAATATATTGTGCTCGCTTTTCTAGTTACCAATTCAGAGCAGCCCTGAAAAAAAAGCTATAGTGAGGCTGGGTCTTGACATTAACAAGTTAACAGATCATTCCTTCAGAATAGGATTGCATCACATGCCCATACAAAAGGGGCATCAGAAATTAAGGTAATGTACTTAGATCGGAGATAGCAAGCATTTGGAAGATATGTCAGATCATGATGATTAATCTTTCACTTTTACAGGGATAATAAAGCAGCCAACAGAGGTGTGGGTTCTAGGACATTCTTTCATATACCATATAGGCAGAGAATTGTGTCAATCAGGGTGGAACCTGGGTTTCAGAGAAGAAGAAATGCAGTTTCACTGGCTGGAAAGGAGATGAATATAGTGGGACACCTGCTGGCAGCTTTAACAAAGCATTCTAAGTCATTACCTAAGCCAAGTGTAATTGGATTACATATGGGGGGATGATGTTACAAGTAGCCAATTACACTTGGCTTAGGTAATGACTTAGAATGCTTTGTTAAAGCTGCCAGATCAGATGGAAGTGGCCGAACATTAATCCTGTGTGGCTGGATATAAATCCAAGACCAGTCAGGTAAGGAGCAAATGATGTCGATGCAGTGGAAAGGGCTTGCAGTTTGGCCAATAGATGAATTAAACAACAAGTAAGCAAACAAGAGGGTTTGGTACTGCACCAAACTAATCAATTTATCAGAACTGTGCAGACATGGTGGAGTTCACTTGTTACATTCAGGAATAAATTTCTAGGAAACTATAAAGGAAATGCAAAGTTAGTAGATGTGGTTGGGAAAAAGATGGCATGTAGGACAAGCCATCTTCCTGTGGCAGAAGGGCAAACTTTGAAGACAAAAACTTCAATGGACGGTGCTTGGAATTGGAGGAGTTCAGGCTCAGACAGCTTGGGTCTTCTCTGACTGGGCTATCCCCCACTGTCACAGACAGGCTGGGTGTTGCAGCCTGTGGTCCCACAAATGGCAGATCCCCGTCAGCCACTGGTATCTACCTGAATGGTGACAGGACTGTCTGTGATTAGTTGTAGATCTCATTAGCCATTGGTGTTGAATGAGCATTTCCAGGGACTGCTGTGGTATGTCATGGCCTAATTGATTTGACTTACTTCCAAGTTCTGCCCTTTGAGCACATATGAATATTCTTGGTTGGCATTGATTGGACTGATTGGCATTGACTTCTGATCTGGTACTGATGTGATACATAATTTGATCTGGTTGGCATAATAAATGCATCTCTGTGGCCAATTCTTCCAAACAAGCGTGCGGTGTGATTTGTGAAATGATGTGCCTGCTTATTTTTCATCTGAAGGCAATAATGTGCATACAGTATTGTTCTCTATCAGATGAACAATAAATACATAAGTAAACCATGAAATTTCAGTCCTACAAGATGTTATTCTTTTCTTTTATTATAGTCGGTTTGTTTTTTCCTCTTGAATGGTGCCCTTAAAAGGACATCGACGAGTTTTGAAATGGGAATGTCATTATCTCTCTCCCTATGGGAATATATAGTTTTGCAGTACATGTAAATGGTAAAACATGTTTGTAAGGGATTTTTGTACATTTAATATGTAAAAGTAGTTTGCAATTATTTCATGTACTTGAAATGTTTGAAAAGCTGCTCTTATTTCTTAAAAGCAGATAATCAAAAGGTCTCATTTCCTGCCAGTATCTGCACTACTGCAGCTCTGATAGACTGCTTTAGAGGAATGATGGAAGGTGTTCTTCCTGATGTGGTTTTATAAGGCTGTGTCCCTGGCATCTATCTCATATGGTAATCTGATTTCCAAAGTCCATCCCTCCCCTCTATCTGCTATTGTTTGTTGCATAAGCTATTTAAGTACCTCCCCACCCATTGTTTTCTATAGATCCATGATGCTGAGTGCCCACCCCACCAATCAGTACTGGTCTTGAGTAGCCCTCATTTACTACATATTGTTGTCTGCTCATTTTCCCAAATGCTCAGCAAAGCTTGCATCCTAGCCTGTGTTACAGAAGTGTTTTACTTATATCCAGTGCAATCCAGGTAAAGTTAAATACTTTTGATTGCTAAATCACACTTACTTAAGTTATTTTAAATGATCACTACTGTTTACTGTTTTTATTTGTGCTTTTCGCTGTATTTTTGAAAAAAAAATGATTGCCCTTCCTTTTTCTCTATTACTGCTGAAAGACTATCTTGAAATGTACCAGAACTTGTCAGAAATTTGGGATGCATGGCTAGGCTTAAAAAGGCCCTTGTGGTCGTTAGCCTAGTAAACACCTATCTACCTATGAACCTATGAAATTGCATTTAGCAAGAGATTTCTAGATAGTTGTTTAATCAGTTTGTGGTAACATTGTACTTGTGAATCTCTTCTACTGTCTTTTTACATTAGCATGGCTGTCTGTATGAGCTGGGAAACACACAAAAAGTTTCATAAGTGTGGTCATGTTATTGCCAGAGGGTTTACGCTGCAAAAACTCAACTCTAAAAAACAAGTAAAAAAATAAAATTATGTAAATATTACTTAAAATAAGCAAATTTATCTGCCAACAGAACAAGAAAATTTCACTTGCCAAGAATATTTTAAAACAAGTAAATATTTCTAGCCTCCAACCCCCATGGGCATCTTAGAACTAGTGCAGTCAAACTTAAAACAAATAAATAAACCAGTGCATTCAGATTTAAAACAAGTAAATTTGTTTAATACAGAGAAAACAAATTAAGACATTTTCTGAATATGTAGGAAAGTTTGCTTTATTGTCTTGAAACATTTATAGGAATTATATCTTAAAACCATTGCAACCAGACTAAAACCAAGTATTTTTTTTAGATGCAAAGCAAAATATAAGCCCTTTTGTCTAAAATTGTAGAACATTTGGTTAAATTTAACATTCAGTGCTGGTTTAAATGCCTTGAAATGAGACAAAATACCCTGGAATTTACAGAGAAAAGCATACTATACTACAAACTGACTGACTGCTTAAATAATTCTTTATCCAGAGGCATGTATGGCAGAACAACATGCAAAAACAAGGTCATTGCTCACTGTGAAAATAAGAATGTCAGCATATGCAATATATCAAATGTAGTGACCTTATGAATAGACAAGCAGCAAACTAAACCAACAGCCTGCCAAACAATTAAAGATGAAATCAAATTTGAAGTTTGTTATGTCTTGCACTAGAAGGGACACAATAACGACCGGGAATGAAATAAAGGTTTTGTGCATTTCTACTCAGAAAGGAACTTTTTCTACTCAGCTATAGCTTTTCTGTATGAAGAGGTCATGTCACGGTCATGGATGGCATCTGACAGTACTTCAGTTTGCAACACAGAGAGAAGTGTCGCAATGCACTTAGTATATGTAAGGTGAAAGTTGTAATAACATGACATGAGATACATCCCACTTTCGTAAATGTCCCCTTTTGGGAAGGTCATCAAAGGCATGGTTCCAATGGCCAATAAGCAGTTGGTTTTGCAGACAATCATGACAGGGCTGAAGAATGGCCTTGTTTAAAGAAAGGTGTTGGGGTCTTCTTTACACTGACCAAAACAAGGAAAAAAATAAAAAGATTATGACCACAAAAATGATTTATTGTAATTTATGCTGAAGTAATACATAAATTATCAAACATTCACAAATGTCTTACCTCAAGGATGTGACATATAACCTATTTTATTTTATTTATTTATTTAACATTTGTTGACCGGGAATGTCCGACTAGGTTCCACAGAGCCTGTTTTCAGCGGAGGCCCGGGGAGAAATGCTCCAGATGCATGTCTTTGGAACCTCACTTGCATGTAACATCTTGGCTGGAGCCACAGGTGATGGGAACATATCTGGTAAAGCCTTCATCAAGGCAATTGAGTGCTTCAAGGTTAAAAACAAAATTAGACATCTGATTTACTGTGGCCAGTTGTTTTCAAAACCACAGGGTAGTTCAGATTTTTTTGTATACACTTCACAGGTTGTTATGTCATGATACAGGAAATTTTACATTTTGATACAATGCCAATACAAGTATTGAAATTCAATACCATTTTCTATACTCAACACAGTATATCTAAATCAAAGTGTATTTACATTGGAGTTTTGTTTGCATGCAGTAAAGTCTTTTCAGTGATAAAGAAACACTTTGAGATCTATGCAGAGTTTCATTTTTTGATAGTTTTGAGGCAATTATTGTGTGGTGGTAGCCCAGTCTCAATAGTCAAGACTGAACTGGAGGTGTATGTTGTAGAGTAGATGCCATGGAGAAATGAATTGAAATACATGATCAAATTGATACTTTCAATATGTCTGACAACCCTAGTATGAGGTACTTATTATCCGTTCTCAGAATGTTACCTGCAGTATGATGGTATAAGCCCAAGTTTGCAGAAGCAAACGAACATAGAAGCAAAAAAGAGCTAATAATTACCTTTGTCCAACAACGATGGCTTCATGAGCTTTCCGAATACTGCATAAAATGGTGCCTTCTCATAAAAGGTCCCCCAGCAGGTCTGCTGATCAGTTAAACAGTAGTTCCTTCAGTCAAGGATCTGACGGAGCTCATGCATAAGCTGACATACACACACAGCCAGAGAAAGAGAGTGCGCAATGTCAGACATATATAAAAGTTATAGCTGGGTAAGTAAGGATTAGCCAGAAAAGATCAAAAGTTTTAATATTTTTTGGGTATTCAAAAATAATACATTTTGCATCTTTCATTCTGCATTCATTATTGTGACTCAGCTGATATTGCTACACCATATCTCATTTAAAATTTGGTTACATATATGTGTACTTAAAATGAGCACATTTGCTTGCATGAGTCAGTTCCCTGAAGCAAGAATATGCTTGAACAATCTTGGTAGGCTTGTCCTGCCCCTTAGTAACATCAGAGTCAATGAAGGCATGTCTTGCTTGGAATTCAAGGTCCAGGAGCTGTGAAACATCCTTCTTGTTGGGTCTGAGATTGCTTTTGTCCATCTCTTGTAGGGTTGTATGATGTCTTGCCTGTTTCTTTAGACTATCTGTAATTGCAATTAAAACATACTGTGAAATTTAATGTTTTCTTTGTAGAAGTTGCATTTATATAAAACACTATATTTCAGTTTGTGTTCTTACCATCCAACTGGTCAAGCTCTGGGGTGCTACACTGTGGTGACCTCTCTATCACAGATGTGGTAGAGTCATCAGTCTCATCAGTGGACATCTCCTGGTAGTTTTGAAAGCTAAGGTGTCATGGTCTCTTTCTTGAAGGGGTCAATCTCTGTTTCTTTTTGGGGGTAGTCATATTCTGAACCCTTTTCAACAGCTGCTTCCTCACTCATTCCTAACAAGAAACAAACAAACAAAATTGTTAGTGTTACAAATCTGATTTGATAAAATTAAATCCAGAAATGAATAGATACAGACCCACATTGACCTTATTTACATATAAATTACCTCCTAACACCTGTGTCAGATGTTTACACTTTGGTAGACAAGTATACAGTGCTGTATTTGGAAACGTGAATAGCAGACTATTGACATAACCACTGAGCTTCACTGTGTGCAGATTTGTCCTGCAGCATTGGGTAGTACTCAATGAGATACTTTGCCATAACAGTAAGTTCACTGCTGCATGGGTGATGGAAGGCATCCGCAGATGCTCTCTTAATGGAAATTAAGCTTGCCACTGTATTTCTGATTAAATGACAGTGAAGACCTTTGGAAAGGGTGTAGTCTCCTCCTTGTCCAGCACACGGCTTTTCAAAAAAGATGTTTCTTGACTGCTCCAACTCTGCGTCTGTGTATAAGACATACTGCAGGTTTACAAGCTGTACAGTTTTGTTGATACTATACTGGTCTCTTAGCTTTGGAGAATGTTGTGTGGATGGAGAGGGATAAGAGCTAAGAGAGGGGCTGAAATCATAGGTCCCAGAGGAGGTGCCTGGTCTACACAAGTCTGATTCTTTGCCCTGTACAAAAAGCTAAAAGTTATAGCTGGGTAAGTAAGGATTAGCCAGAAAAGAGCCAAAGTTTTAATATTTTTTGGGTATTCAAAAATAATACATTTTGTATCTTTCATTCTGCATTCATTATTGTGACTCAACTGATATTGCTACACCATATATGTACACAAGAAACATATATTTAATGGTAATTATAAGGCAAAGAACACTGACTATAAGAACAAAGAAACAGAAAAAATATTGTCTTTAAATGTATAATGGTCAAGAAATGATTATTTGACAACAGAACATATTGCATGGCTATATTAAAGGTTGTCCCATGCGAATATTTGTCAAAAATGTGATTACCTCACTTTCATCATGAGTAAGTCTCCAAATGGTTCTCCTTCTTTAAAAGTGCTCTGGCCCAGGAAAGAGATTACATAAATTCTCCTTAGAGAGGCTGAGCAGCATCTCTGTGGTTATATTACCAGCTGTAAACACGTTTACTCACATAGTAAATGATCAAGCAACTTATTATTTTTCAACAACTTCAATCTTCAGTTCATTTAAAGGTGAAGTTTTATAGTAATGCACATCATTGTAATATCCAACATTCTAATACATTTTTATTCAACTTCTCTAAAGGTGACTTTTATATCAATAAATAAAGAAGTATAATGTCATGAAATGCAAAAACAGTAAAATGAAACATTTCACCAAGTGACCCCTTCAGTAATGTCTCCAGATATGAACAAGCACTAAAGTCAAACATTTCATAAAAGCATATCACAAAATACAATGAAAGACACTACGTCTTACAACCTTGTCATCTGAAAGAGAAAAAATTGTCACTCTTTTGTGGCATTGGAACGGCCCAGTAAACAACTCTGTACTTGCTTTTCAAATGTAGAAACCTGAACCTGCACTGTCAGCTCAAAAACTGATCCGGATTTCTTGAGTCATTGCATTTATTTATTGCTAAAAGTCGACTTTACCAATTAAAACCTAGGTGGGCCCAGTGGTGTAGCTAGAGTTTGTGCTGCCCAGTGTGGTTTTTGAGTTTGACCCCTCGCCCCTCCTCCTCACAAAATAGAATATACCTTTTGTGGGGATTTTTCTGATCATACCTGTCAGTCCACAAACATTTAAAATATAAAAGAGAAGCCAAGTGCTCTGGATTATGCGGAACGCTGCACAACCATAAACAGACCCTCTGTTATGCCTTGAACAGCTTTGGCTCCGCTACACAGCTCTTGATTGATTCATATACTGCAATTACTGTCAGTTGGCATTGGGTCCCATAGAGCAGCCCATTTTGCAGCAAAACCCTACCTCTCCAACGCAACCCTAGCCATTCCAGTGTTCATGACTTGGCTATTTCTCCACAGTTGCCATAAACACTGTTCAAACCTGTTGCATACTGCTTTCTTATTTACTTCTATAATAATTACAAATATTGAAATAAAATAGCACAAACACTGATAGCCATTTGCCAAGCAAACAATACAGTTTCACTATGGCAATAAACGTAGCATGACTAGTAAACCTCTCTGCCTTGAAACTTATTGAAACGGCATTAAAATGCACATTCAAATAAAATGCATTTGGGCAGTGGAGGATTATGTTTGCCTTTGGCCAGCCATAGGCTCCTTGCACACATTTGTAGGGTCATGCATATATATATATATATATATATATATATATATATATATATATGTGTGTTCTTTGAATCACCTACCTTATTGTATTAAATTATATTCCTTGAATAATACAGCACCAGTTGTTAGAATGTGTTTTAAATTTGTAGTTTTGAACATTCTTTCAGTAAGCAATGAAACAAAATGTATGAACCGATAATGACAAAACTACTCATGTCAGAAAATTTCAAACATAAAAGGATACTCCAACATCCATCATTGCAATCCACCAATATCAGTCAATAAGCACAATCTCTGCAAAAGTAAAAATCATCTGAATAACTCCACATTTAAAAGAACTATAAGAGCTTGTTACTGGCAAAGAACTTTACAATCTGATGTTGTTAATCTTTGTTCATTCCTTACTGATGCATTATCGGTTCCATCCTTGGAACCGAGCCAGCCAATATCAAGCTTGCATCAACCAAAAATTCTCAAGCCAAGGTCCTACCCAGAATGCTCTGCTCTGTTTTACCTCAGATCTTGTTTGCCGCATTGCTGTACAGCCATGTCAAGCCACTCTCTCAGCTAAGTGTCTAATATTTTGAAAGTTTTATTTCAAACAGAAACCACAGGTACCACCAAGGATCAAATATCAGCAGTTTTCTTTGAAAACACAGCTTTAATGAAAATCAACAAAAAACACATACACTCCAGGCATTAACGTCTCCTATCTAATACGTTTTTGTTTGCAAGTTACTTCATCAGATGCGGACAGACTTATGAACCATTCCTTTTATACTCCCTATACTTGGTGAATTTAATTAATTACCCAATAAAACAAAAATGTTAATTAGCAAAGCAATTAATACAGAATACAATAAATATAAAGTGACTGCATATACACCCTTCTCTGAATGAGAAGTACATATACCACTATTTTACTTATTAAAATCCATGTTACCTAAGTACCTCTATCTAAAAAAAATAATGTTTTGTGTTAAACCCATCATAAATTAAAATAAAATCATGTAAAATCATGTACTTTGTACATTCATGTTTATGTACTACTCTGAAAGTTTTATACATTGTTCTTACTCTAAATATTTTCAAATAGTTTCTGCTAATATTTTCCTACCCTATCATACACTCTAGACTCTCTCCCTTTAGTCTTTTCCCTTTATTAACCTTTTTCTTACCATTGAGGTAATTCTTCATTACCATCGTTGGTAATCCTTCCTTTTCTCTTTGTACCCTTTTGGGTAGCCCTTCCTCTTTTTTTTGGTACTGTTCTTCTTCTCCACATCATTATGTCGGATAAGAAAAGTAGCATTGGTTTCAAGCAGTGTAAGGATTGTGGCTGTAAGTTACCGCTTTCCGATGGCCATGACTTATGTGTCTGCTGTCTGAATGTCTCCCACCTTACTGTGGATCCCCCGTGTGGGATTTGTAAAACTTTTTCTACCAGGATTCTTAACAAGAGGAAGAGTAAGTTAATTTTGAAAGGTCTTCTCAAGTCTTCTTTTTCTTAGGCTATTTCTGGGTCAGAGGGCTCACCACATCCTGTTAAACCCCATAAGAGGCATTCTTCCTCTTCATCATCAAAGTAGCTCCCCTCTTCTCCCTCTGGAGATCATAGGGAGTTGACTCATAAGAAGGTGAAATTGATTACTACTTCAGCGCTGCCACCTGTGACCCTGTCATCTGCAGGCTTGGCACTGCCCCAAATGATTCTGGCTTCGGTCATGTCTTCCTTATCAATACTGGCACCGGAGTTCCCAGTGCAGACAACTATGGCTCTGACAGTTCCGTTGCAGCCCTTACTGGCACGTCCATGCAGATACAGTCCCCGTCGGCACCTTTGGTACAATCCCCTTAGGTTCCGAGTATGACTTTTCTGTTCTCCAGGGCACAGACATTTTTGGCACCGACATGTCCTTGGGTGCAGTCATTCTTGGCACCATCCTTATTACCAGTGCAGACACTTTCCTCGATGGCACCATACCCATCGGGGCAGACTTTTGCTTTTATGGTGCAGACACCTTCAACTACTATGGCACTGGTGTCATCGATGCAGACTACTTCCACACCGTTTTCTTCGGTGCAGATGTCTTCGGTTCTGGGCTTGGCACCTATTGAATTAGTAAGGACTAAGTATTCTCCTTCATTGGATCCATTTGCTGGCGGTCAATATAGTAATTTTCTAGAAAGGCCAGAATCGCCATCAGCTTTCTCCATGAGGTCAATCAAGAGTCTCTCTGAACAAGATGTGTTGCGGCTTGTTGATCAGTTTGTGGCCAGAAGTCTCTCTCATCTGTTGAAGTCCAGGTGCCCTCCTTCAGGTGAATGTATAGCTCCTTAAACTCCAATGTACACTCCTCCTTTGACATCTACCCAAATTTTGAAGCCTATTACTCCGACAGCAGCTTCCCTTCCTCCAAATCCAATAGTGGATCTCACTTTAGAACTGGAGTCGTCCTTGTAGCCCTCAGTGCATTGGGCATCGGCTCTTCGCAGGTCAGTGGTTGTGCTGTGGGGGAGGACATTCCTGGTACCATACCAATTTTTTCCATGGCACCCTCCAGGGATCCTCTCTCTCTCACTGTTCTCAGTCCACTTGAGATTCCTGGTCTGGGGTGGGCTCATCAGGGCGGGGTGTGACCCTGGTTCTGTGGTTGTCATGCTTGGTTCCGGGCGCCCATCCCTCCTTGGGCGGGGCGACCTTCTGAGCCATGGAGAGGGTGCTTGCCTCTACTGGCAAATCCCACATGTCGGAGTCCCCCCCCCATGCTGCAACTGTCACAAGCCACAACCGGACACCCGGCACAAGGGCATCAGGTTTCTCCTCCACAGGAGACCCACTGTTTGCAGTCTTCCCCAGAACCTCCCACTGAGGAAGTACTCCGCAAAGCATCATGCAAGAGGAAGCACATGGACTCCATGTAGGAGTCGTTGACTGAAGATACGGATTTTGATAATGGGCAAGGGTCCCCATAGTCACCCTCTGATGAGGTGTCTTTTGGTGACATCCTCGAGATCCTTAGATAGAGAGGTGACTGGAAGTCCTCTAATCCTTCCTCTGAGGAATCTGTATTCCTGCAGGCCTTTCATGTCCGGCCCCCACTACCTCCTGGGTCACCCCACCTGCTGATGAACTCATCCAGCTCATCGTCCATTGCGCATGGAAGTCCCCTGGCACCCTGGAAGGGATACCAAGGAGACTGGATAAAATATTATTGCCCCCACCTGAGCACCCACATTGGTCACAAGGTCTTCCAGTAGATGCTATGGTGGTGGCGGCTGCAACTAAGAAGGATTTGGCAGAATAGAGTCAAACTGTCCATCTGCCCAACAAGGAGTCCAGGACGCTAGACAGACTAGGGAAGCATGTGTTTGCTTCATCAACCTTTGCCATAAGGTCTTTGAATTATTTGGCACATCTTACTAGGGTTCAGAGGGATCTTATCAACCAACTCTCTGAAACCTTGGCAGGAGCTGTTTCTGATGAGGTCCATGACAACGTGGCTTTTCAGATAGCCACCCAACTCTTCCATGAGCCTTATTTCTCACCCAACGGAAGGGGTGGCTAGAGTAGCAGGTGCCAGTATAGTCATCAGACGACATGCCTGGATGCGCCTTTGTGACTTTGAGGACTCCTTTAAGGCCTCCTTCATGAATGCCCCCCATCGAGGTTGCTTCTTTTTTTGGCCCTAAAGTGAAAGATACGCTGGCAAGGTGAGAACAAGAATGCAAGACCCTGTCTGCCATTGGTGTCAGATACTCCACTCCTCAGCAATTCTAGTCCAGAAATCAGAGGAGCGGGAAGATGTGGCACAGGAAATCACAGGGCTCTTTCCGGGATGCACGTGCTGAGGTCTCCCCTAGAGGCAGAGGGGTAAACTCCAATGGAAGACACCTGTTTCAGGGAAGAGGAGGTTCATGAAACCGGGGTTCCAGAGAATCCTTCTCTGGCCAACCCTATCAGTGCTCCTGAAGCATTGCCTGACTGCTCACTTCTGGAAGTGGTTGGGGGTCATTTTTCCTTGTACCCCACTGCCTGGCTATCGCATCCCCTTCCATCTTTGTCCAATCTCATCCAGAGTATTACCCAGTGTTCTACCCAGTCAAAGGGAAGCAGCAGCAGATGAAATCCAAAAGCTGCTACAAAAAAGAGTCATCCAGAAGGTCCCCCCAAACCAGATAGGATCCGATTTTTACTCAAGGTTCTTTTTAGGACCAAAAAAGACAAGGGACTGGAGACTAATTCTGGATGTCAGCACAATGAGCAAATTTGTAAAAACAGAGAAATTCCAGATGGTCACAGTTCAGTCTATCCTTTCTCTTCTGGAAGAAGACTATTGGATGTGCTCTGTAGATCTTCAAGATGCATATTACCACATAAAAATGGACAAACACACAAAAAGCTGCCTCTACTTCCACATAGGAGCCAGTCGCTACCAATTTTGAGCTTTGCCCTTTGGTCTCTCTACAGCCCCAAGAGTGTTCAAATGTATGGCAGTGGTTATTACTCACTTGCGAATTCAAGGATTCCATATCTAGACGACTGGCTCCTCACTGCCCCCACCAAGCATCTACTGGAAGTAGCTCTGCACTACACTCTCCTAACAGCTCAAAGCCTGGGAATCACTATAAACTGGGAGAAATCCAACAGGACCCCAACTCATTCTTTGGAATTTATAGGGGTACTATTGGACATGAGAAATTGCACAGCATCCCTTCCAGACCACAGGCTTCAGAGAATAAGGCAACAGGTTCAACCACTGTGCTGTCACCACAAATCTCCTGCTTGATCTATACTCCAACTCTTGAGATCAATGGCATCCTCGATCACCATTGTTCCTCTAGCCAGATTCCACATGAGACTACTTTGGTGGCTACTTCTCATTCAGTGGTACCCTCTACAATATCCTTTGTCTTTTCAGATAAGTGTAACTCAGAGATGCAAGCAAGATTTACTCTGGTGGACTTCTTAAAATCCCCAACAATGGTCTTGCCCCTTCAACCCCCATCAACCGATAGCCACGGTGACCACAGACGCCTTTCTGATGGGGTGGGGGGGGGCTATGTCAGGGAAACTCAGTCCAAGGCACCTGGTCGGAGACAGAGGCCTTTTTGCATAACAGTGTCCTGGAACTGAGGGTGGTGCTGCTAGCATTGCAAACATTTCATTCCATCCTTCCATCAGGGACTATTGTGATCCAATCAGACAACATGTCAGTGGTCTGGTACATCAACAAACAAGGGGGCACCAGATCTTACCTATTATACCAAGAGGCCTTGAAAATATGGCAATGGGCGATAGCTACAAATGCTTTCGAATTGCAATGCATATTCCCGGGAGCTCCAATGTGTTAGCGGACAAATTGAACTGGTGCATTCTGCAACCTCTTGAGTGGTCCCTCAATACTATGATAGTGGCAAAAGTCTTCAACCGCTGGGGCCAGCCTTGCTGCGACCTATTTGCCTCCCCAACCAACTACAAATGCAGCAACTATTTTCCCCTAATCCCCCCTCGAGGACAGTCACTGAGGGATGCTCTAGTTCACACTTGGCCCTCAGGTCTACTTTATGCTTATCCTCCTCTTCCCCTCAACTCCCAATTTCTGAAGAAAGCATGGCAGTTGAAGAGCAAAGTGATCCTTATTGCTCTATATTGGCCTCAACAAATCTGGTTTCCCTTCCTCTGGCTTCACCTGCTAGATCAACTGTGGATCCTCAATCCATCCCCAACATTGATCTCCCATCCGCAGGGTCTGATTCACCTCAATCTAACAACCCTGAAACTGATAGCTTTATTTCTCCACTTCCAATGATTTCCAGGCATGAAAACTTCTCATCCCCTCTACACAATATTCTTATTACATCTCATAAATCGTCCACCAGACTAATCTATCTTAAAAAATGGAAAAGGTTCTCTCTATGGGCAGCGAATAAACAATTAGACCCCTTGTCAGCCCCAGTTTCGATAGTACTGGATTACTTATCAAATCTTTTCCACTCTGGGGTGTCTGCCTCTACTATTTGTATGCATTTAGCTGCCATCTCAAATTTCAACATTGGTTTTCAAGATTCTTCACTTATGTCATACAGACTCTGTAAAACTTTCTTGAAAGGGGTTATCCACCTAAAAACCTCCCTTTAGAGAACCGGTACAACCTTGGGATTTGGCATTGGTTCTGCAAGCTCTAACAGGTCCCCTCTTTGAACCTGCATCTTAATGTGATGTAAAATCTCTCCCTTGGAAAACATTGTTTCTGATTGCAATCACATCAGCCAGACGCTTGTCAGAACTTCAAGCCTTATGCATTAAACCTCCCTATCTTATTTTCCATAAGGATAGGGTATCACTGAGAACTAATTCTTCCTTTTTACCAAAAGTGGTGCTGGAGTGGTCTATCTACCAATCTACTGACCTTCCAGTGTTCTTTCCTAACCATTCTAACAAGGGAGAGTATTGCCTGCACTCCTTGGATGTTCATAGGCAAATACTATTTTATCTGGGTAGAACCAAATCTACTAGTAAATCAGACCAACTGTTTCTGTCTTTTTCTGGACCTAGATGAGGTCGTCATGTATCAAAAGTTACATTGGCTTCATGGTTGAGAAATTGCATTACCTTTATCTACAACAAGAACAATATCATTTTGCCTCACAGAGTGAAAGCACATTTTACAAGGTCTATGGCAACTTCAGCAGCTTTCCATGCTAAGGCTTCCCTCAATGATATTTGCTCAGCTGCGACTAGGGCCAAACCTCATACCTTTATTCTTCATTACAAATTGGACTTGGCCTCCAGAGGTAGAGCTTCTTTTGGCTCCATGGTGCTCAGGAATGTCCTTCCATGAGGGCCACCCAGGGATACAGGTAGCTGGGGACTCTGTCCCATCAGTAAGGAATGAACGAAGGTTAAGAGCATCAGATAAAGAAGTTATGTCTTACCATAATGTTCCATCTGTGTTGTTGATCTTCTTTCATTCATTACTTCCCACCCTCCATCCCCCTCCGGAGGTTCCTGGTTGATCTCATGTACTCCTTTATTGTAGGTCTGTTATGACCAGAGGTAGTCTCTACTTTTATCTATCAACTTGCAAACTCGATCTGAGGTAACAGGAAGCAGAGCATTCTGGGTAGGACCTTGGTTTGAGAGTTTTTGGCTGACACGAGCTTGATATTGGCCGGCTCAGTTCCGAGGATGGAACCGATAACCCATCAGTAATGAATGAATGAAGATCAACAACACAGATCGAACGTTATGGTAAGACATAACTGCTTTTTTCAGTGTTTCATCTTCAAATTCAGTGCCTGCTGCCCTTGAAGAATTATATTGCTGATGTTACATTAAAAAAAATTGGTAAGCTGGTAATATTGCAATATAGAATGACTGACAAACCGACAAGTTCATAGTTAATAGGCATCTCATACAAAGGAGGGCAAACTCAGGAGTGCAAAACCATATCCCTCCTTAAAATGAACCAAATAATCAGCAATCAAAAGGGCATTGCAATACCAGCACTCAAGCTGCATGTTGTGGGAGTAGAACCCACAGCCTTCTACATTAAAAACAAGTATACTCCCTGCTGTGCTATTAATGCTTTCAAACACTTTACCACAATACTATTGATATCATTTGCTAAACAACAGTTGCACATTGTAAACAAACTTGGCATATAAGCAGCACTAAACTTCTCATCCTCTGGAGCTCTTGTCTCCTTGTAAAATGCACTTGAGACACACACACTTTCTTGTAAAATGGACTTGACACTCAGCCATATCTCTCAACTTTGTAGCACAAGACATTTGGAGAAAGCCAAAATATATGAGGGGAACAAAGGCCCAAAACCAGGGACACATTTGAAATATTACTTGTATATCTTAGAAAGTTGCTAGAATAAAAGTTTTTATTACCATGCATTTCCTGAAAGTGCTAATACTGTATAAGCTAACAAAGTTATGACTAGACACAAGCTGTAGTCAGAGAAATGCAACAAATTCAACCATCAACCAGTTAAGTTTACAGCGTCTTTTCAAAAAATACAGACAAGTAGAACAGGCCATTAATCTCATCCTACTATAGTGATTCATGTAGCTAAATGAACATTTAATAAGCCACACCTCTAAACTGGTAAAACAGTTTATACTGTATGAGGTTTATCTGCTAGGCAGATTATTGTATATACACAAGAAACAGTTAGCAAACTCACAAATATCCCAGAAATAATCCTGGATAGATACAATCAAAAATAAGCATTAAATGTAGAGCTAGAAATCAGTACAATACAGCTGAATACAAATACCTGGAATGGAGTATTGTTACTAAAGCAGAATTAAAAAAAAAAATACAATATGTGCATTAAATAAAAATTAAAAAAAATACCTTAATATAGTAAAGTATCCAAAAACCTTACAGTAAACCCACTGAAATAATGACTCATACAGACCACTAAGGCTTCCAGGAGGTAGTAGAGCAGTTAAAAGTGAAAGAAAAGATGGCACCAAACACTAGCTAAGACTGAAGGTAGCAAGGCAGTATGGGAGTACAGAAATGAAAGTACAGGACAGGAATGTGTTCAAAAAGGCTAGGTACAGGAATACATACAGAAAGTGAAACCAGACTGCATCTATCATCAGAATCCTATCATTGGAAATGTAAGTAGAGTACAGTAATCAGTATTTAGAATATTATAGAATATTTAGGAATGCAAAGGAAAGGGTAAAAGAAAGAGAAGGTACTGAGCTGTAGTATAAGGGGGTAGCTTGCATAATGGTTAAGGTGTTTACCTTACAAACACAAGGTGCAGGGTTTGATTCTCACATGGGCTAATTGGCTATGCTTAAAATGACCCACAAGGGCAGTAAACCTAGTACTAATCTATGAACCTATAAGGTAGGGTTTACTAGATATCACAGAGTTAACACAAAGCAGTGAGATGGGGTAAAAAAGAAAGAAGGAAATTTAAGGGAGGGCATGTATTTGCAGAGAAACAGAGATTAACAAGAAGGGTGATAGTAAAGGTGGAGCCAGTGGTGTGCAGAGAGCCTAACAAAGAATGTATAGGTTACAGGAGAACGATAAAATTAATTTCAAACTTTTATTTTATTTCTGTTCTCTGCAGACCGGAGATTTAAAGTACTGAGCTTGGTGTAGATGTTACTTGAAATGCATATTGTGTGATTTGTAGACCTTTACAACCTTAATCTGCTAAAGTATCCCAAAACTTACAGCAAAACCACTGAAATAATGGGTCATGGACACTACTAAGGCTTACAGGAGACAGTAGAGCTTGTAAAAGTGAAAGAAAATAGCGTGGCTTATCAAGTGGAGGCCACACACCATTCACAGGCCACTGAGTTTGCAAATGCTGAAAATCTGGTTGATTTTACCTCTTATTACATAATTCACAACAGCAACCAAACTTTTGTACACATCAAATACTATCTTGGTATGTAATAGAATTGTACAACAGTTCAAATGACTCATAGTGTGTTCTCAGGTATAAAGTCTCACAATTTGCATTGACTGCTACTAAGGATATTTCACACATACAAATGTGCACACACACACACACACACACACACACACACACACACACACACACACACACACACACACACACACATACTATCAAAAAACACAAAAACGCTTTTTCCCATTTCGGGTCATGGTGATCTGGACCCCAACTCCAACACATAGGGTACTGGGCAGGGTACACCCTGGACAAGGTGCCAACTCATCACAGGGCATGGACTGCAACACTTACTCGTACACTATACACATAGTCAATTTCATATCACCAATTCACCTAACCTCCATGTCTTTGGACTGTGGAAGGAAACCAGAGTACCTGGAATAAACCCACATGAATACAGGGAGAACATTGAAACTCCACCCACATGGGATTTTAACAAAGAACATCAGCAGTGGGAGCATGAGTGATACTCCCCCCCCCCCCAGTACAGTGTGTAATGTTGCTATGCTCAAGTAAAAATGGAGCCATTTAGTTACAAATGGTTGAAATGTTTTGTTTGCTTGTTCTGGTGATGTCACCATCCAAGCCACATGTTCTTCATTTTATTGGAACTGCAAGCAGATGTAGCCTTTACTGTCACAAACTGCATTGTTATTTGTGGAGTTTATGATATTATTTGTGTATTGTACTGTTTAACGATTTTTCAATAAATGTTTTACTTTAAGTAAACATGTATATTTCTAAGGTGATCCTTGAGTGGCTTGAAAGGCAGCTATAAAATGTTGTATTTCTGCTTGTATTCATGCTGACCAGATGAATGGCAAACTTTATTTTTCAAATATCTCACATCAATAAAGGCAGACTGAACAGATCAGCCTGTTCTTAAAAGACATGTTGTGCTAGTTGAATATTTGCAATAAATTAATGAAGAGGTGAAAGAAAAAGATACTTGGAAAAAGAAGTTCTGACAACAACAAACCAATTCTGCATGCTTGGGCATGGTTATAAATCTTAGTGTTCTAGTTTTAAGCATTTATTTACTTAGAATCAGTAATAAAATCTCAGTAACACATTAAATAATCTTATTAAGATAATTAAGGACAAAATAGGTTGAAACAAGCAAACTTTTCTTACATAAAAACTAAAAGAATCTTGTCAAGCAAAAAAACATGCATTATTTCCCTTGATTTAAGATATTTAATCTTACAGAGATTTCACTTTTTGCAGTGCATTAGTTTTCTGTTTCTATAAATTTGGTGCATTTGCATGGAGCTGCTCACAGTGCAACAGCAGTTAGCAGTGCCCTATACAGTAGCAAACACCTAGAAAGCAAATTTTCCCTACAGAATGGTGCACAAAACTGTAACCTGTAAATCAGTAAATATAGATCAAATAACTTATGTGATGACAAGCTTAGAGCAGCTAGTTTTATCTATAGATTTAGTAGAATTCAATATTGTGTAAACATTAAAGTTAGCAGAATTTAGTAATGTTTAGCATAATCTGTCCCAGTAAATTATTCTTATTAGTCTCCGCCATCAAAAGACCCTTAATGTCCTTCTAACCACAATATACCACCCTGTTGTATGTCACTAAAGACAGGACAACATGGACGTGCAGTTTCCTAACTTATCTGTAGCTATCTAGGGACAATGTATCAAACTGTTTCGTCTTTACCGACAACCATTTAATCCTTAAAGAAACAGATGCGGAATGTGAGAGGTATACTTACACAATGACACTGAAGGTTAAACTCTCGTATGAAAGCACACATCAAGTTGTCAAAACCATGCACACAATACCCACCTCACATATTACTCAACATACACATAGACTAACACATGCTGTGGCACTTAAAAGCAATCTTCCCAAACAACATAAAGTACCTAGACTTCCCACTGGCAAAGCTACATCTTAACAAGCCCAAAGGCACTCAGAAAAAAATGCCAACGTACAATACACATACACTCACACTCAATGGAACCCTAAACACTAGGATCCTAAGGCAAGCAAACATACTTCCCAGGATTCTCTTCAAAGTGGATTCCTTTGTAAGACATATTAACACCCTTCTTCCCAGGCTGAACAAGGTGAGGTAACAGTTAGTTGCTTATCTGGAGCCAGGATCCATCAAACTATGTAGGCATTCAAGTCATTGCACAACAGGTACCAGTATAGTTCTAACATAGCCCATGTAGGTGTAAATGACCTGAGACATATGAAGGGAGACATTATGGGGCTCACAGACTATGTGTCTCGGGCTGGCATGAGCCTAGCACTGAGCAGCATATTGTCATCACTGAAGATGATGCCATAATATGAGCAAAATTGATTGATGCTAACAACTGGCTGTCTTTCTGGTGTCATTCTAAGGGGATTCAATATTAGCTTGTCAGGACATGGTTAATATATCACATTGCTTTGCCAAGGATGGTCTGCATCTATCCCCTCTAGGCTTTCAAATACCTACTAAAACATTATCCACCCCTATAGTGCCTTTTTTTACGCAATGCCAAATTAAGAAACCTACCAACAAATCACCTGACCCTCAAGGTGTTACTGATCAATGCTAGGAACCTAAATAAAAGAAAAAACTACACTCCCTCAAAGCCATCTGCACACTCGAGAACATAGACATCTATACAGATACAGAGACAAGATTTAAAGTAGCAGAGAATACTCCAGCAGTGTAATGTTTCAGTGTCTTCAAAACATTTAGACCAATAGCTGCACAGACAAGAGCTAAAGGTGGAGGTGTCTCGATATACATCAATAGCAAACATATCTCTAGGTTGGTCAAAAACGATGACACCCTGGAGTTCCACCATGTACGGATCATCACAGACAAAATCCCATACCATATCCTAGTCAGGTGTAGGTCAACTTCCAATTTCCAAGAAGCTCACAATGAATACTTTGACCTACTGCAGACACTTACCATCCAACCTAACACCCTATTAATGGGAAACTTTAATTACCCCTCTGTAGACTGGGAATCCTACACAGCCTCAAATCTATAGTCACAGAGATTCCTAGTTTTTGTAAATACAAATAGCCTTGACCAAACAGTGAATAAGCCTCCAGAGGCTCCAACATACTGGACCTGGTACTTGCAAATATGGAAGAATGCTGCAGCATACTCCTCCCACAATGTCTCATCCTCACTGGTAAGCAAAGGCAAAAGCCAAATTAATCAATATAAAGAAGGAAGCTCCAAAGATATTCAAAGAGAAATACAGGCAAATGCATCCAGATATGGAAAATTTCACAATAAAAAAATAATATCCCAAAGAGGGATTGTAGAAAAGAAGATTAGTAAAGCAGAAAAAAAATAAAAATTGAAGTTATGGAGTGCCTACGAAGTGAAGGATTTGGTGTAGAAGGTCTAGCACAGGTTACATAAATGCATGATGGAATGAGTTCTCAAAGTAAGGTGAAACAGGAAGATGAGGAGACATCTGAAGAAGAAATATGGACATGGGAAAGAAAAAGAGATTTAATGTAGTGTAATATCTATGCAAAGGAGAAAGCAAAACTAAGCAATACAAAAAGTGCAGCACCAAAGATATATTGAAGAGAAATACAGGCAAAGGAATCAAAACATGGACAACTTTACAATACAAAAAATAAGAAGACAAAGAGGAAAAGTAGAAAAGGAGATTAGTAATAGAGAATTAAAGAAGTAAAAACTGAGGTTATGGAGCACCTGCAAAGTGAAGGATTCAATGTAGAAAATCTAATTAAGGAAACACTACAACAGGCTAGAGCAATGGGCATCCAAATTAAGGGGAAACCAGTGGAAAGGGAAGTAATTGGTCAGATGCCATATGAAGATATTTTGGAGACTTCAACAGGAAGCTATTATAAACATTCACTTGGAGCTGGACAGCAAGGGAAGCAACAGGAAACTGTGGAAACTGACACAGTTAATGTTGAGAAGTGATAGGACAGTGAGTTTCCATATGACAGAACAACAGACAGCACAGGATGAAATTGAAGAGAAAGTCTGCAGGAACTGGAAAACAAAAAATGTGCCCTTAGTTTAGAAGAAAATGAGTTAAGAGAAGAGTTGCTTGATTTAATAGACATAGACATATTAAGATCAATGAAAGAAATAGACTGCAGAAGGTCAATAAAACCCAAAAAGTCCTAAATTTGATAAAACAAATCAACACAGTAATTAGGACTGTCCATAGAAATGCATGTGATATAACTGAAGTAAAAAGGATATATTATTGTGCAGCTAAATTAATAACTGATAAAGTTCTACCACAAGAACACAGGGTGGTGATGGAAAGGAAGGGGAGAAATCAAATACTATCATGGAAGTACCGAATGGAGAAAACTATAAAGCAATTAAGACAAGAAGTGCCACTGTTAGAAGAGTATAGAAGAGGGAACAGATCAACAAAAATACATAGAAAGATAGATGTAATAACAGCAATGTACATTATTAGAAGAGATCAGGATCTATCATGCACTATCGTAAATAACAAACTAAAAATCTCAACACGTAGAAAAATATAGAAGATAAATATAAAGGAAAAGTACAAAATAAGCAATTTATTGATGACTCAAAAAGTTATATAGAGAATTGGGAAACAAGGTAAAAGGAATTGAAAGACCACCAGCAAGGAAGAAATATATATATATATATATATATATATATATATATATATATATATATATTTTTTTTTTTTTTTTGGAGAAGTATTTATGAAGATCCTGTGGAACATTACAAAGATGCTGAATGGATAGAAGAACAAAAAGAAGGAATAAGAAGTTTAAAGGTATAGGATATGAAATGGGATGAGGTAACAACCAGAGAGATTGAAACAAAGTTAAGAAAAGCCTCTAGATGGAAAACCTCAGGCCCAGATGCAGTACCTAACTTCTGAGTATTAACATCTTTGTACAAAGATTTAGCCGTGAGTAAGAACTATTTATATGCGCACCCAAACAGACACCAACCTGACTAACAAAAGGAAAAACAATGCTCCTACTTAAGAGTGAATCTGCAAGCTACCCTAAAAATTATAGACCAACAACTTGCCTTCTGATGACAAATAAACTATACACTAGAATTGATGCCAACAGAGTTTATAGTCATTTAGAAAAAAAACAATTATGGCAATAGAACAAAAGGACAATAAAAGAAAGTCATATGGGACAAACAATTATTTGTTGTTAAATAAAGTCATAGTGGAGAACTGTAAAAAGGGGAAGAATCTAAGTATGGCATGGGTTGACTACAAAAAAGCATTTGATAGTATCCCGCATTCATGGATAAAAGAGTGCTTAAAATGTATAAGATAGACCCTACACTGATCGACTACATTACAGTGACCATGAAACAGTGGCAGACCACTTTGCAATTAATCAATGGTAAAGGGCAAATTATTATTTCAGGGATAAAAGTTCAAAGGGGAATATTCCAAGGTGACTCTTTGTCACCGCTGCTATTCTGTCTTGTACTTAACCCATTAAGCTGTCTACTTAACAGCTTAGGCCATGACTATAATTTGGGTCTTAGAAAACAACAAAGTGTAAAGACTTTTCATCTTCTCTTTGTCAATGATTTAAAACTATATAGTTCATCAGATGAGGAACTGAAAACACAGCTGCAAGCTGTCAAGACTTTTCTGATTATATAAGAATGTCATTTGGCCTTGATAAATGTGCAAAAGCAACATTTGAAACAGGAAAACTGCAGCATCAAGAAAACATCAGTTTGGGTCAAGAATGTGACATAAAATAACTTCAGCTAGAGGGATTGTATAAATATTAGGGAAATGATGAAGGATGAACAATAAAAAATTAACAAATGTGAATAAAACATAGCAAGGAATACTTTAGAAGACTTAAATTAATCCTGAAAACAGCACTGACATATAGGAACAAAATATGGCAATGGGCGATAGCTACAAATGCTTTCGAATTGCAATGCATATTCCCGGGAGCTCCAATGTGTTAGCGGACAAATTGAACTGGTGCATTCTGCAACCTCTTGAGTGGTCCCTCAATCCTATGATAGTGGCAAAAGTCTTCAACTGCTGGGGCCAGCCTTGCTGCGACCTATTTGCCTCCCCAACCAACTACAAATGCAGCAACTATTTTCCCCTAATCCCCCCTCGAGGACAGTCACTGAGGGATGCTCTAGTTCACACTTGGCCCTCAGGTCTACTTTATGTTTATCCTCCTCTTCCCCTCAACTCCCAATTTCTGAAGAAAGCATGGCAGTTGAAGAGCAGAGTGATCCTTATTGCTCTATATTGGCCTCAACAAATCTGGTTTCCCTTCCTCTGGCTTCACCTGCTAGATCAACTGTGGATCCTCAATCCATCCCCAACATTGATCTCCCATCCGCAGGGTCTGATTCACCTCAATCTAACAACCCTGAAACTGATAGCTTGATTTCTCCACTTCCAATGATTTCCAGGCATGAAAACCTCTCATCCCCTCTACACAATATTCTTATTACATCTCATAAATCGTCCACCAGACTAATCTACCTTAAAAAATGGAAAAGGTTCTCTCTATGGGCAGCGAATAAACAATTAGACCCCTTGTCAGCCCCAGTTTCGATAGTACTGGATTACTTATCAAATCTTTTCCACTCTGGGGTGTCTGCCTCTACTATTTGTATGCATTTAGCTGCCATCTCAAATTTCAACATTGGTTTTCAAGATTCTTCACTTATGTCATACAGACTCTGTAAAACTTTCTTGAAAGGGGTTATCCACCTAAAAACCTCCCTTTAGAGAACCGGTACAACCTTGGGATTTGGCATTGGTTCTGCAAGCTCTAACAGGTCCCCTCTTTGAACCTGCATCTTAATGTGATGTAAAATATCTCTCTTGGAAAACATTGTTTCTGATTGCAATCACATCAGCCAGACACTTGTCAGAACTTCAAGCCTTATGCATTAAACCTCCCTATCTTATTTTCCATAAGGATAGGGTATCACTGAGAACTAATTCTTCCTTTTTACCAAAAGTGGTGCTGGAGTGGTCTATCTACCAATCTACTGACCTTCCAGTGTTCTTTCCTAACCATTCTAACAAGGGAGAGTATTGCCTGCACTCCTTGGATGTTCATAGGCAAATACTATTTTATCTGGGTAGAACAAAATCTACTAGTAAATCAGACCAACTGTTTCTGTCTTTTTCTGGACCTAGATGAGGTCGTCCTGTATCAAAAGTTACATTGGCTTCATGGTTGAGAAATTGCATTACCTTTATCTACAACAAGAACAATATCATTTTGCCTCACAGAGTGAAAGCACATTTTACAAGGTCTATGGCAACTTCAGCAGCTTTCCATGCTAAGGCTTCCCTCAATGATATTTGCTCAGCTGCGACTTGGGCCAAACCTCATACCTTTATTCTTCATTACAAATTGGACTTGGCCTCCAGAGGTAGAGCTTCTTTTGGCTCCATGGTGCTCAGGAATGTCCTTCCATGAGGGCCACCCAGGGATACAGGTAGCTGGGGACTCTGTCCCATCAGTAAGGAATGAACGAAGGTTAAGAGCATCAGATAAAGAAGTTATGTCTTACCATAATGTTTCATCTGTGTTGTTGATCTTCTTTCATTCATTACTTCCCACCCTCCATCCCCCTCCGGTGGTTCCTGGTTGATCTCATGTACTCCTTTATTGTAGGTCTGTTATGACCAGAGGTAGTCTCTACTTTTATCTATCAACTTGCAAACTCGATCTGAGGTAACAGGAAGCAGAGCATTCTGGGTAGGACCTTGGTTTGAGAGTTTTTGGCTGACACGAGCTTGATATTGGCCGGCTCAGTTCCGAGGATGGAACCGATAACCCATCAGTAATGAATGAATGAAGATCAACAACACAGATCGAACGTTATGGTAAGACATAACTGCTTTTTTCAGTGTTTCATCTTCAAATTCAGTGCCTGCTGCCCCTGAAGAATTATATTGCTGATGTTACATTAAAAAAAATTGGTAAGCTGGTAATATTGCAATATAGAATGACAGACAAACCGACAAGTTCATAGTTAATAGGCATCTCATACAAAGGAGGGCAAACTCAGGAGTGCAAAACCATATCCCCCCTTAAAATGAACCAAATAATCAGCAATCAAAAGGGCATTGCAATACCAGCACTCAAGCTGCATGTTGTGGGAGTAGAACCCACAGCCTTCTACATTAAAAACAAGTATACTCCCTGCTGTGCTATTAATGCTTTCAAACACTTTACCACAATACTAGTGATATAATTTGCTAAACAACAGTTGCACATTGTAAACAAACTTGGCATATAAGCAGCACTAAACTTCTCATCCTCTGGAGCTCTTGTCTCCTTGTAAAATGCACTTGAGACACACACACTTTCTTGTAAAATGCACTTGACACTCAGCCATATCTCTCAACTTTGTAGCACAAGACATTTGGAGAAAGCCAAAATATATGAGGGGAACAAAGGCCCAAACCAGGGATACATTTGAAATATTACTTGTATATCTTAGAAAGTTGCTAGAATAAAAGTTTTTATTACCATGCATTTCCTGAAAGTGCTAATACTGTATAAGCTAACAAAGTTATGACTAGACACAAGCTGTAGTCAGAGAAATGCAACAAATTCAACCATCAACCAGTTAAGTTTACAGCGTCTTTACAAAAAATACAGACAAGTAAAACAGGCCATTAATCTCATCCTACTATAGTGATTCATGTAGCTAAATGAACATTTAATAAGCCACACCTCTAAACTGGTAAAACAGTTTATACTGTATGAGGTTTATCTGCTAGGCAGATTATTGTATATACACAAGAAACAGTTAGCAAACTCACAAATATCCCAGAAATAATCCTGGATAGATACAATCAAAAATAAGCATTAAATGTAGAGCTAGAAATCAGTACAATACAGCTGAATACAAATACCTGGAATGGAGTATTATTACTAAAGTAGAATTAAAAAAAAATACAATATGTGCATTAAATAAAAATAAAAAAAAAATACCTTAATATAGTAAAGTATCCAAAAACATTACAGTAAACCCACTGAAATAATGACTCATACAGACCACTAAGGCTTCCAGGAGGTAGTAGAGCAGTTAAAAGTGAAAGAAAAGATGGCACCAAACACTAGCTAAGACTGAAGGTAGCAAGGCAGTATGGGAGTACAGAAATGAAAGTACAGGACAGGAATGTGTTCAAAAAGGCTAGGTACAGGAATACATACAGAAAGTGAAACCAGACTGCATCTATCATCAGAATCCTATCATTGGAAATGTAAGTAGAGTACAGTAATCAGTATTTAGAATATTATAGAATATTTAGGAATGCAAAGGAAAGGGTAAAAGAAAGAGAAGGTACTGAGCTGTAGTATAAGGGGGTAGCTGGCATAATGGTTAAAGTGTTTACCTTACAAACACAAGGTGCAGGGTTTGATTCTCACATGGGCTAATTGGCTATGCTTAAAATGACCCACAAGGGCAGTAAACCTAGTACTAATCTATGAACCTATAAGGTAGGGTTTACTAGATATCACAGAGTTAACACAAAGCAGTGAGATGGGGTAAAAAAGAAAGAAGGAAATTTAAGGGAGGGCATGTATTTGCAGAGAAATAGAGATTAACAAGAAGGGTGATAGTAAAGGTGGAGCCAGTGGTGTGCAGAGAGCCTAACAAAGAATGTATAGATTACAGGAGAATGATAAAATTAATTTCAAACTTTTATTTTATTTCTGTGCTCTGCAGACCGGAGATTTAAAGTACTGAGCTTGGTGTAGATGTTACTTGAAATGCATATTGTGTGATTTGTAGACCTTTACAACCTTAATCTGCTAAAGTATCCCAAAACTTACAGCAAAACCACTGAAATAATGGGTCATAGACACTACTAAGGCTTACAGGAGACAGTAGAGCTGGTAAAAGTGAAAGAAAATAGCGTGGCTTATCAAGTGGAGGCCACACACCATTCACAGGCAACTGAGTTTGCAAATGCTGAAAATCTGGTTGATTTTACCTCTTATTACACAATTCACAACAGCAACCAAACTTTTGTACACATCAGATACTATCTTGGTATGTAATAGAATTGTACAACAGTTCAAATGACTCATAGTGTGTTCTCAGGTATAAAGTCTCACAATTTGCATTGACTGCTACTAAGGATATTTCACACATACAAATGTGCACACACACACACACACACACACTATCAAAAAACACAAAAACACTTTTTCCCATTTCGGGTCATGGTGATCTGGACCCCAACTCCAACACATAGGGTACTGGGCAGGGTACACCCTGGACAAGGTGCCAACTCATCACAAGGCATGGACTGCAACACTTACTCGTACACTATATACATAGTCAATTTCATATCACCAATTCACCTAACCTCCATGTCTTTGGACTGTGGAAGGAAACCAGAGTACCTGGAATAAACCCACATGAATACAGGGAGAACATTGAAACTCCATCCACATGGGATTTTAACAAAGAACATCAGCAGTGGGAGCATGAGTGATACCCCCCCCCCAGTACAGTGTGTAATGTTGCTATGCTCAAGTAAAAATGGAGACATTTAGTTACAAATGGTTGAAATGTTTTGTTTGCTTGTTCTGGTGATGTCACCATCCAAGCCACATGTTCTTCATTTTATTGGAACTGCAAGCAGATGTAGCCTTTACTGTCACAAACTGCATTGTTATTTGTGGAGTTTATGATATTATTTGTGTATTGTACTGTTTAACGATTTTTCAATAAATGTTTTACTTTAAGTAAACATGTATATTTCTAAGGTGATCCTTGAGTGGCTTGAAAGGCAGCTATAAAATGTAGTATTTCTGCTTGTATTCATGCTGACCAGATGAATGGCAAACTTTATTTTTCAAATATCTCACATCAATAAAGGCAGACTGAACAGATCAGCCTGTTCTTAAAAGACATGTTGTGCTAGTTGAATGTTTGCAATAAATTAATGAAGAGGTGAAAGAAAAAGATACTTGGAAAAAGAAGTTCTGACAACAACAAACCAATTCTGCATGCTTGGGCATGGTTATAAATCTTAGTGTTCTAGTTTTAAGCATTTATTTACTTAGAATCAGTAATAAAATCTCAGTAACACGTTAAATAATCTTATTAAGATAATTAAGGACAAAATAGGTTGAAACAAGCAAACTTTTCTTACATAAAAACTAAAAAAATCTTGTCAAGCAAAAAAACATGCATTATTTCCCTTGATTTAAGATATTTAATCTTACAGAGATTTCACTTTTTGCAGTGCATTAGTTTTCTGTTTCTATAAATTTGGTGCATTTGCATGGAGCTGCTCACAGTGCAACAGCAGTTAGCAGTGCCCTATACAGTAGCAAACACCTAGAAAGCAAATTTTCCCTACAGAATGGTGCACAAAACTGTAACCTGTAAATCAGTAAATATAGATCAAATAACTTATGTGATGACAAGCTTAGAGCAGCTAGTTTTATCTATAGATTTAGTAGAATTCAATATTGTGTAAACATTAAAGTTAGCAGAATTTAGTAATGTTTAGCATAATCTGTCCCAGTAAATTATTCTTATTAGTCTCCGCCATCAAAACACCCTTAATGTCCTTCTAACCACAATATACCACCCTGTTGTATGTCACTAAAGACAGGACAACATGGACATGCAGTTTCCTAACTTATCTGTAGCCATCTAGGGACAATGTATCAAACTGTCTCGTCTTTACCGACAACCATTTAATCCTTAAAGAAACAGATGCGGAATGTGAGAGGTATACTTACACAATGACACTGAAGGTTAAACTCTCGTATGAAAGCACACATCAAGTTGTCAAAACCATGCACACAATACCCACCTCACATATTACTCAACATACACATAGACTAACACATGCTGTGGCACTTAAAAGCAATCTTCCCAAACAACATAAAGTACCTAGACTTCCCACTGGCAAAGCTACATCTTAACAAACCCAAAGGCACTCAGAAAAAAATGCCAACGTACAATACACATACACTCACACTCAATGGAACCCTAAACACTAGGATCCTAAGGCAAGCAAACATACTTCCCAGGATTCTCTTCAAAGTGGATTCCTTTGTAAGACATATTAACACCCTTCTTCCCAGGCTGAACAAGGTGAGGTAACAGTTAGTTGCTTATCTGGAGCCAGGATCCATCAAACTATGTAGGCATTCAAGTCATTGCACCACAGGTACCAGTATAGTTCTAACATAGTCCATGTAGGTGTAAATGACCTGAGACATATGAAGGGAGACATTATGGGGCTCACAGACTATGTGTCTCGGGCTGGCATGAGCCTAGCACTGAGCAGCATATTGTCATCACTGAAGATGATGCCATAATATGAGCAAAATTGATTGATGCTAACAACTGGCTGTCTTTCTGGTGTCATTCTAAGGGGATTCAATATTAGCTTGTCAGGACATGGTTAATATATCACATTGCTTTGCCAAGGATGGTCTGCATCTATCCCCTCTAGGCTTTCAAATACCTACTAAAACATTATCCACCCCTATAGTGCCTTTTTTTATGCAATGCCAAATTAAGAAACCTACCAACAAATCACCTGACCCTCAAGGTGTTACTGATCAATGCTAGGAACCTAAATAAAAGAAAAAACTACACTCCCTCAAAGCCATCTGCACACTCGAGAACATAGACATCTATACAGTTACAGAGACAAGATTTAAAGTAGCAGAGAATACTCCAGCAGTGTAATGTTTCAGTGTCTTCAAAACATTTAGACCAATAGCTGCACAGACAAGAGCTAAAGGTGGAGGTGTCTCGATATACATCAATAGCAAACATATCTCTAGGTTGGTCAAAAACGATGACACCCTGGAGTTCCACCATGTACGGATCATCACAGACAAAATCCCATACCATATCCTAGTCAGGTGTAGGTCAACTTCCAATTTCCAAGAAGCTCACAATGAATACTTTGACCTACTGCAGACACTTACCATCCAACCTAACACCCTATTAATGGGAAACTTTAATTACCCCTCTGTAGACTGGGAATCCTACACAGCCTCAAATCTATAGTCACAGAGATTCCTAGTTTTTGTAAATACAAATAGCCTTGACCAAATAGTGAATACGCCTCTAGAGGCTCCAACATACTGGACCTAGTACTTGCAAATATGGAAGAATGCTGCAGCATACTCCTCCCACAATGTCTCATCCTCACTGGTAAGCAAAGGCAAAAGCCAAATTAATCAATATAAAAAAGGAAGCTCCAGAGATATTCAAAGAGAAATACAGGCAAATGCATCCAGATATGGAAAATTTCACAATAAAAAAATAATATCCCAAAGAGGGATTGTAGAAAAGAAGATTAGTAAAGCAGAAAAAAAAATAAAAATTGAAGTTATGGAGTGCCTACGAAGTGAAGGATTTGATGTAGAAGGTCTAGCACAGGTTACATAAATGCATGATGGAATGAGTTCTCAAAGTAAGGTGAAACAGGAAGATGAGGAGACATCTGAAGAAGAAATATGGACATGGGGAAAGAAAAAGAGATTTAATGTAGTGTAATATCTATGCAAAGGAGAAAGCAAAACTAAGCAATACAAAAAGTGCAGCACCAAAGATATATTGAAGAGAAATACAGGCAAAGGAATCAAAACATGGACAACTTTACAATACAAAAAATAAGAAGACAAAGAGGAAAAGTAGAAAAGGAGATTAGTAATAGAGAAGTTAAAGAAGTAAAAACTGAGGTTATGGAGCACCTGCAAAGTGAAGGATTCAATGTAGAAAATCTAATTAAGGAAGCACTACAACAGGCTAGAGCAATGGGCATCCAAATTAAGGGGAAACCAGTGGAAAGGGAAGTAACTGGTCAGATGCCATATGAAGATATTTTGGAGACTTCAACAGGAAGCTATTATAAACATTCACTTGGAGCTGGACAGCAAGGGAAGCAACAGGAAACTGTGGAAACTGACACAGTTAATGTTGAGAAGTGATAGGACAGTGAGTTTCCATATGCCAAAACAACAGACAGCACAGGATGAAATTGAAGAGAAAGTCTGCAGGAACTGGAAAACAAAAAATGTGCCCTTAGTTTAGAAGAAAATGAGTTAAGAGAAGAGTTGCTTGATTTAATAAACATAGACATATTAAGATCAATGAAAGAAATAGACTGCAGAAGGTCAATAAAACCCAAAAAGTCCTAAATTTGATAAAACAAATCAACACAGTAATTAGGACTGTCCATAGAAATGCATGTGATATAACTGAAGTAAAAAGGATATATTATTGTGCAGCTAAATTAATTACTGATAAAGTTCTACCACAAGAACACAGGGTGGTGATGGAAAGGAAGGGGAGAAATCAAATACTATCATGGAAGTACCGAATGGAGAAAACTATAAAGCAATTAAGACAAGAAGTGCCACTGTTAGAAGAGTATAGAAGAGGGAACAGATCAACAAAAATACATAGAAAGATAGATGTAATAACAGCAATGTACATTATTAGAAGAGATCAGGATCTATCATGCACTATCGTAAATAACAAACTAAAAATCTCAACACGTAGAAAAATATAGAAGATAAATATAAAGGAAAAGTACAAAATAAGCAATTTATTGATGACCCAAAAAGTTATATAGAGAATTGGGAAACAAGTTAAAAGGAATTGAAAGACCACCAGCAAGGAAGAAATATATATATATATATATATATATATATATTGGAGAAGTATTTATGAAGATCCTGTGGAACATTACAAAGATGCTGAATGGATAGAAGAACAAAAAGAAGGAATAAGAAGTTTAAAGGTATAGGATATGAAATGGGATGAGGTAACAACCAGAGAGATTGAAACAAAGTTAAGAAAAGCCTCTAGATGGAAAACCTCAGGCCCAGATGCAGTACCTAACTTCTGAGTATTAACATCTTTGTACAAAGATTTAGCCATGAGTAAGAACTATTTATATGCGCACCCAAACAGACACCAACCTGACTAACAAAAGGAAAAACAATGCTCCTACTTAAGAGTGAATCTACAAGCTACCCTAAAAATTATAGACCAACAACTTGCCTTCTGATAACAAATAAACTATACACTAGAATTGATGCCAACAGAGTTTATAGTCATTTAGAAAAAAACTCAATTATGGCAATAGAACAAAAGGACAATAAAAGAAAGTCATATGGGACAAACAATAATTTGTTGTTAAATAAAGTCATAGTGGAGAACTGTAAAAAGGGGAAGAATCTAAGTATGGCATGGGTTGACTACAAAAAAGCATTTGATAGTATCCCACATTCATGGATAAAAGAGTGCTTAAAATGTATAAGATAAACCCTACACTGATCGACTACATTACAGTGACCATGAAACAGTGGCAGACCACTTTGCAATTAATCAATGGTAAAGGGCAAATTATTATTTCAGGGATAAAAGTTCAAAGGGGAATATTCCAGGGTGACTCTTTGTCACCGCTGCTATTCTGCCTTGTCCTTAAGCCATTAAGCTGTTTACTTAACAGCTTAGGCCATGGCTATAATTTGGGTCTTAGAAAACAACAAAGTGTAAAGACTTTTCATCTTCTCTTTGTCGATGATTTAAAACTATACAGTTCATCAGATGAGGAACTGAAAGCACAGCTGCAAGCTGTCAAGACTTTTCTGATTATATAAGAATGTCATTTGGCCTTGATAAATGTGCAAAAGCAACATTTGAAACAGGAAAACTGCAGCATCAAAAAAACATCAGTTTGGGACAAGAATGTGACATAAAATAACTTCAGCTAGAGGGATTGTATAAATATTAGGGAAATGATGAAGGATGAACAATAAAAAATTAACAAATGTGAGTAAAACATAGCAAGGAATACTTTAGAAGACTTAAATTAATCCTGAAAACAGCATTGACATATAGGAACAAAATTCAAGCTGTAAACCAATTAAGTTTTGGAGTGAGTGACTGGCCCCAAAATGTGTTGGATAGTTTAGAGAGAAAAACAAGAAGGATGCTTCATGCTCTCCAAATCAAGATATAGCATATCAAGATTATATATTCCCATTCTGAAGGAGGAATAGGCCTCCTTGAAACTGATTACATGTATAGATCTGCAGTTGTAGTACTGCACACATATCTGCTGACTTCACAAGACCCAAATATATTGAAAGTTTTGAAGCATGAGGAGAATAAATCTAAGATGACTTCTCTGCTTTATCTAGCAGAAGCATAACAGTGTCAAGCAAGAATGGAAATCAAACCACAAGCAGATAAAAGTCAGGCAGCAACTGAATGTGCCAAAAAACAAAAGAAAGAATAGAAGGTGAAGGACCAGATGAGAAGGCAGGAAATGTGGAAAATGCATAAATATAGTTACAAGTATAGAAAACTTCAGGAAGAACCTCATGTTGAACAGGATCGAATGCAGGAATGGTTAAGGAGAAGCAAATTTAAACCAAGAGATGAAAGGTTAATATTGGTGGCCCAAGATAGGGGGCTACATACACATTGGTTTACTAGCTGAGCATGTGGGAGAAACAGAAACGTAGGTTTTATAAAACAGACTTGGAAACAGTTGCATACCTCATTGCAGTTTGTGACATATCAATAGCAGAAGGACTGTATACTGAAAGGCATAATAATGTGGCAAGACTGTTGCACTGGGGATTGGGGATTGTGCAAACATTATGATATTGAAGTGGCTGAAAAACACTGGAAACATGAGCCACAAAGCATTATAGAAAATTATGAATTCTTCATCACATGGGATTACCCATTATCAACAGTTTAAAACACAGATGCTAGAAAACCAGATATAGTGGTCCATGAAATTAAGATAAAAGTAGCATTGATCATTAAAATTGCCACACCCAGTGACTACAGTGTCTTGTGTACAGAGAGACACAAAGTCGTAAAATATCAGAATATGCAATGTGGAAGAAAGAGACATTTCCAAAAGTAGTAGGAACAATGGATGTTATAAATAAGAATCTATGTTACCAATACAAGTAACCCCGTATAAATTGCAGAACCAGTCATTACTGGGCACATTGCAGGTGCTGCGAAGAGCACTTCTGGCTGACATCAAAGATTGAAACAATACTAATTTCACGAACTTTAATCATACTTTGACTTAGGAATGGAGTCCATTCCTGTCATGGTATTAGAAAATCAAAAGACTTGGCGAAATTTAAAAAAAGTAAGGTTCAACTATAAAGCTGTCTTCTTCAAAATCAAAATCAACTCCATCACCCCAGTAAAACCAGTAAAAGTTAAAAACTATTCCAAGCCAAACTACCTTTTATTAAGTGATGATTTGTCAAAATTCAGTGACCTTCCAGTTCCCAAGAACACAGCAGCCTATGCTGAATTGCTCACAGAAACTCTGTACAACCATGTCAAGGCTGTGAGAGGCTTCTTTACCTACCAAAAGTCAACCCAGAACTAGCCCTAGAAACAAATTGCCGTGGTGGCAACCCAAATTGAACAAGATATGTAACAAAAGGAAAAAAAAAACATGGCAAAAATCAGGAAGGGTAATTTTCATAAAGATAAAAACTCTCTCATCTAATTAAATAGGCAGCTAAGAGGGGTAATTAGGTCAAACAAAGCCATATTTGAGGTTAAGATACCTTCCCAGGTGACAGATAACCATAAGGCCTTCATCAGCTATATCAAAAACCTCAAGGGCAGCACATAGCAATGGTGCCACATTCACCAAACCTGGCAGTATAGCAAACCTGTTAGCAGACAAATTTAGTTCCAAATTTATTATCTTCTCACCACCCAACCATCCCCCAAAAATACCCTCAAACATAACCCCTCTATCTCTAACTAGGGAGAATTTACTGGCTGTAGCCAAGAATACATCCCTAATAGGCCCCAATAACATCCCTGAATGCCTTGTGAAGAGTCTAAAATACCACCTATCATGACCCCTGTAGTCACTATTTAACTACAGTGTTAAAACAGGCTTTGTGGCATGAGAATGGAGGCTGTCACGGTCTTCCCCCCTTCATAAGGGAGGATCTTTGACAGATCCTGGAAACTGCAGACCCATTAGTCTGACTAGTCTTATCTGCAAAGCCATGAAAAGAATTTTCATGGAAATTATCAAAAAGAACATAACAGATCTCCAGACATTGGATCCAGCACAGCTTGGCTTTGTCAGTGGAAGGTCATGCATACTGAACCAGGTGGACTTCTTTGAAAAGGTCAGTAAGGCAATGGATGAGGAGAAAGCAGTGCATATTGTCTACCTATATCTGGCTAAAGCATTTGATACACTACCCCATTTGGGCATGGTAAACAAACTTATGGACTACGTATAAACCCATTTTTTACACACTGGATAGCTAGCTGGATCTCAGATAGGACTCAAGAGGTTAAGATCAGTGTGGCCACCTCCATAATGATGCCAGTCACCAGTGGAGTCTCTCAGGACTTTGTGCTGGCTTGCTCCTCTTTCGCATCTACTTCAGGGCGGTCAAAGGCAATGTCAAAGGCCTCTGGCTGACCAAGTTCATAAATCAATGCAAATTAGGAACAGTCATTGAATCCTCCCAAGACAAGGACACCCTTTAGGAAAGTCTAACAAAGGCAAACTTTTGATGCCAAAGCCATGGTTTAAAACTCAAAGCCAAGAAATACATTATAGTACTTTTTGGGAAGTCGGCCACACTGGGTAACTAAGTTATCAATAAAACACCCCTAAAAGTTGATTTACTAGGCAGTGATCTGGGACGTCATATGGATAGTAACCTAGGCTTTGACCAACATGTGTCCATTGCAGTAAGAAAATCCTTCTATATTGCTCAATTTATAAGTAGTGGCATGGCATCTATGTCTAGAGAGGTTATCATTCTACTGTAATCGGCCCTCATCAGACCTATCATAGAATATAATGACCCCTTTGGTATGTACCTGACCAAACACATACAGCAAGTTGAATGTCCAGAGAAGTTCCTTACAAAAAGAATACAGGGAGTAAACACAATTTCCTACACTGTGCACCTCAAAGCCTTGTCTCTCCACTCAGTATCCTACAGACTTCTGAGAATTAATTATTGCCTGTTATACAAGGCATCCCTGGACATTGATTTGATGAAATTTTTGCACATCTGCAAAACAAACAGCATCGGAACTACTGATCAAAAGACCTATATTTTGCTTGCAATATAAATAAGACATGTTGGAGAGACAAATATGTTTTCTCAGAGAATTCCCATTTACTGGAACAGGCTCCTCATCCATGTGAAGCATTGTTCCTCGCAAACTCTTTTAAGTGCAACTTGGACCAAAGGATTAGTAATCGGAAATTGGACAGAAACAGTCAGAAAATCATCTCCTATATAAATCAAATTTGTGGGTCAAATTTGGGTTGTATGGCTAGGCTTATAAGGGCCCTAGTAGTCATTAGCCAATATATACCTATGAACCTATGAAATGCATTTGGTCCAATTTTTTCCTGTCCTTAATAATATTAGAGTTTTATAGAAATCCATCGAGGGATGTAAGATGTCAAAACTAGAAATGCATTTTTGTAGCCATTACTATTTCAGTCATATCACAATCCAGCCTCTGATATATACTAAAAAAGAGGCTATCTTTGGCAGGCAGGGGTGAGGAGGCATTCTGTTCATGAAGGTTAAGTATATAGGTTTATAAGTTCATAGGTGATTACAAGGCTAATGGCACAGGAGCCTTTACAAGCCTAGCCAATAATACCCAGGATATGACAATATTATATCTTAATTCCCCAGATAGGGGATTGGGTGGTATCAGAGTAGTGGGTTTTGGAGCCCTGAGTCATTTTACAAATTACCTCTGTCCATAAGGAACATAGGCAGTACCCCAGAAGTGAGGGACTGGCTTTGTTTCACAAAAATGAGAAGTTTATTCCATAGACGAGGTAGTCTTTGAGATATGGATCTGTCTCTCGATCAAGTTCTGCTACAGTCACAAATAAGATTCAGGTCCATGGAATGCATAACCCTTGTACAATTATTTTTGCAAATATGAAACATTTTCATCAGGGCTGGATCAGGGAATGCCTTGTGAATGCCTTGTAGGTCAGGCATAAGTTGTCTGTAAATAAATGATATGATATGGAGTAAAGGGATAGGGCCTTAAGTTGGTCTACATAAGACATGTGTCTTGCTTTGTAGTTTTTAGTGAGAAATCTCTGGGGCCACACCAATTGGTATAAGCCTCCTGGTTAGGTACTTGCAGAAGAAAGGAGCATTGTACTCGACTATGGACCTGATGAGGGGCGATTACAATGGCACTATGACGTCCTTTGATCTTGATGCCATACCTTTACTTATACATTGAGCAACACTGAAGGATTTCCTCACTTCTTTAGCTACCTGGTGGTCAAAGTTTAAGTTACTATCTAGGTCCCTCACCACAGGATCTAATTTTAAGGGTGTGCTATCAATATTATAATTTGAAGGGATATCTGATTTAACAAAGGGTATGATTACGCATTTGTTAGCATTAAGTCTCTGGCCATGGTTTTGGCACCAGTTGTTTGTCATTTTTAGGTTGGTTTGTAGGATGTCAGCATCATTTGGGGATTCAGTGATTGCTCTCAGCTTACGGTCATCAGCGGACTTAGTGAGCCAGAGGCCGCTGGCATTGGTCTCCACTTCAGAGAAGTATATACCAAATAAAAGGAGTCCCAACACTGAACCCTGTGGGACACCACTAATAACAAGTTTCTTATCAGAAGTGGATTCACCTATCTGAACAATATGCACCCTGTCAGTGAGCCATTTGGCTATCTATTTGATGATGTAGGGGTCTATGTCTAACTCAGTAAGTTTATCTATGATCCCTGAGTGGGGAATTTTGTTGAAAGCTTTGGCCAGGTCTATATAACCAGTGTGTACCATTTTCACATCATCCATGGCCCTAATGACTTTCTTGAAGAAGTCAACCAAATTGAGCAAGCAAGACCTCCCTTTGACAAGGCCACATTGGGTCTGGTCATTCTAAACCCTCTGTAGTCATGATTTGGAATCAAAATGGGTCTATATGACCATAGATCAAGGGTATTTTCTCCTCTTTTAGAACAACTACCTCGACTGCTTCTCTCCAAGTCAAGGGCTCATCCCTGTCCATATGCAATATTGTTAAAATGTACTAGCCTGATGTTTATTATCTCCTGCTCCTTCTTTTTCTGCACTTCTATTGGAATTCTATCACTGCTAGGGATTTCCACCATATTCTGGTTTCTCAGTGCTTCATTAATTTCAATTCCCTTTATTTCTGATGTGATTAGCCCCCTGTCTACTTCTGTTAATCAAGGAAGTTGTAACTGTTTCAAATTTGATACAATTTCCTATTTATTATGTTTAATCTCTACATCTTATACACATGGTGTACTGTAAAAAATTGCCACTATGTTCATAATTTTCCCTGGGAGCACTCCCTCCCTCCCATTCTTGTTGTTTCTAATATTAGTTATCATCTTTTCAGCTTTTTGTTCCTTTAGATGTTGAGCCAACAGTTTGGTTGTCCTGGAGTTATTGTCAAAAATTGTTGTTTAAAATCATTGCTATTTTTTCATTTATATTTTTAAGTGCTATTACAAAGAAAGTCTACTGTCATTCAATTTCTCTCCAGTCTGTTGTGCTTCACTAATTCTTTCTTGCTTCCATAAATCCCTTAGTTTTTAAAGCCTTTTTGGTACGTACTGTAACTATTATTTCATATTTAATTTAATTGCATTGTAACCACATTTCTAATATTCAGTTTGCAATTAATTCCAGTTTGCAATTAATTCAATCCTTTGTAATTTCTTTACTGCTTAAGTTCAAATCTGGTAACATTCCTGTTAAAATTTGAGCTATCCAATCATTAATTAGTTTCCTTTTCAGTAGAAATACTCATAAATGCCAATGTTTAACACAATATACATTTACTTACCAACAAAACTTAATTTGTATAGGTGCATGGTCCAACACTATTACCAGATGTGTTTTCATTTTTGACATTTCTCATCTATCTAAACCTTGCCCAGTAAATATATTTTTCTGAAAATTGTGTTTATTCCACTTCCTTCCTATGTAATTTCATTACTTCAATAAACCCAAATTCATGCATAATTTGTATAAGTATTTGAACTCGGCCAATATTCTCTCATATGTTGGCTCTCCAGAGATGCCATCCTTATTTCATACAGTGTTTTAATCTTCTACTATCAGCATACATCCTTAATGAAAGGTTATAACCTCTCCCATAATATTCTTTATATCTTGTCTTTCAGTGGAATATACAGTGCAGCCATTATAATTCTTGCACCCTGCTAACACTTTCTCATCACTATAAATCTTTCCTGCTTGTCCTTTCTTTGTTTTTCAGTCTTTCTTCTTATATCCCTTTTAACTAGTATTAGGACTGTTTTCTTTCACTCACTTTCTATTCCAGCAAAGAAATCCTCCTTCTTACTTTTCTGTATGAAGCTTTCATGTTTTCTCTGATTCAGATGTGTTTGGTATAGCATTATTATTTTTGAATTACTATTGCAACGACAGGCCAGTAGCTTCTCCAATTTTTTCTTATTGCAACATTTTAACTCTCTCTCTCTCTCTCTATATATATATATATATATATATATATATATATATGTGTGTGTGTGTGTGTGTGTGTGTGTGTGTGTACTAGCCACCCAGTGGTGTAAACCTTGGCTGTAGATGATTGTCATTGTTGAAAATGGCACCCCGACCTCATGTGGAAAAATTGGGAAAATGGGGTTATGATGGATTCCATACACTAGATCGAAGGTTCACTACTTCGAAATAGTTTATGGAATGCACACTGCAGCGAAAGTGCACTTAATCAAAAGTGCACTTACGCGAAGTTCAGTACAACGAACGGGCATTGTACTGAACTTCCATGCAGTACTCGTGGACCTTACAGTTAGGGCACAGGTCATGGTAAGCGGGCTATCCCCTTAACAAGACCCGTGCCCTAACCCTAAGGTCCATGATGACTGCAGTGCAGTGAAGGACATAGCAATGTCCTCCACTATGGTTCGATAGTCACGAACCTTAGGGTTAGGGCATGGGTTAGGGTAAGGGGATAGCTTTACTAACTATCCCCTTACCCTAAACTGCGCCATAACCCTAAGGTCTGTGAGTATTGCACCATAGTGGAGAACATAGCTTGTTTTTTGATGTCCTCCACTGTGCTGTGGTACTTTTGGTGAAGTGCACATTCGCGGAAGTTCACTTTCATTAAAGTGAACTTTCTCTTAAGTGAAGCTTCCTATTACAAGTTCGAAGTTGTGAACTTTCATTCTTGTAATGGGAATCCACTCACACACATATAGGTATATACACATATGAGGGTACCATTTATAATAGAAAAAAACAGTATATCAAAACTAAATTAATTAATCTAAAAAGATCAAAAGTTAAAACAGAAGAAAAAGAAACAGTGTTCTGAAATGGCAATCCCCCCACACCACCTGCTATCTCTCTCTCTCTCTCCCTATATATATATATATATATATATATATATATATATATATATATATATATATAGATATATATGTAGTATTATGGATGGTTGGACTACCCTTGTTTCTCATGCCAGCCTTGTCGACTTGGGTCTCCTGAGGCAGTGTAGCACCTGCCTCATGTACACTAATGCCCTCTACCAATAACTCACCCTAATACAGAGTGCGAAAGATACATCCACACCAAGAATCTTGAATCTCTGCTCTCTAGCATTCAAAACAGTAACACTGAAGAGGATGTCAACTCACTCACCACTACTCATGCACATGGTACCACTACTCATACCCATAATATGCATCCAACACCTAAATCAACATACGTGGAAGTTCTATTCAAAAACTTACCAAAACATCAGACACCTCCAAAACACAAGACTGCTACATCTAACACAGTTCCCATAGCACCCAAGACACACAGCAACACCAGTGTCTCACCTTCCAAGCCCTTAAGGCATAACACTCATAAAACAAATTTTCTTTTCATTGGAGACTTCATAGTGAAACACACAAATGTCCCACTGAGCATGTTAGATAAGGAAAATGATATGTTCAGCTGCTTCTTTGGTGCCAGGATTCATCAAATCATGCATTCACTCAGGTCTCTTGGCAACAACTACCATTATGACTTTGTCATAGTTCATGTTGGAGTGATATGAAGACATGATTGAGCTCTCTGAGTATGTGTCCCAGGCAGGTATGGCCCTAGCCTTGAGCAGCATATTATCCTCACTTGGAATGATGCCATAGTATAAACAAAAAATGATTGATTTCAATAATTGGCTTAGTTTTTGGTGTCATTCCAAGGGGATCTAGTTTCTGTCAGCCTGGGATGACATGGTCAACAAACATTGCTGCTTAGCTTTTGTTACCACCTGGCGTCACTAGGCATTTGGCTTCATAGTGCCTTTTTTAGGCAAGGTCTCAAAAACAAAATTGCCCATGTGAAAATTGCCTGTCATAACAAAATAAGGGTTATGCTACTAAATGCTAGCAGCTTAAACCAAAAATCGCACACCCTGGAAGCATTTCTATAACTGGAGGATGTAGATGTTAGTGCAGTCACAGAAACCTGGTTCACACCTCTGAGACTACCCTGACCTTGCAAGGCTTGCAATGCCACCCACACCTTCAGACCACAAAATGAACATGTGAGAACCAAAGGAGGCAGCGTTTCTATCTATATTAGAGATAAATTCTTCTCCTGACTAGTTAGACTTGACAACTCCATGCAGTTACTCCAAGTTCAGATTACTGTTGGTAATACCCTCATTCAAGTCATAGCTAGTTATAGATCCCCTCCAAGGATCATGATGTGCACAAGGCCTACTTGACCAAACTGGGGTCAAACCAAATTTTGCCAAACACTCTGGTCATGGAGGATTTCAATTATCCTACCATCAAATGGGAAACCTACTCTAACCCTAACTCATTAGCGCAAAAGTTCCTTGACTTTGTTAACTCAAATGCCCAGGAACAAATGGTTCTAACCTCAACAAGACAACAAGCATACTAGATCTGGTCCTCATTAACATGACAAATAGATGTACCATCACAACGGTCGGACCTTCATGACTTAAATCAGACCACAAATCAGTCGCCTTCAAACTGGCACTAATACCTTAACTCACAAAGGGTGAAGTCAGACTAAAAAACTTCAAGGCAAACTATACCCACCTAGATGAAGGTATAAATGTATTCCAGACCCTATCCACAACTGGAAATGATAACTACACCAACACTTTCAATAAAGCCCTGTACTATCACTTGTATAAGTGTATAGACTTAGCTGTTCCAGAGAGAGTCAAAGCCAGAGCCCCAAGTAAAAACAAGCTGCCCTGGTGGACATCCAGCATCAACAAACTTTACAACAAAAGCAAAATGTTGCTGTCTAGGAAAACTAAGGTGAGGTCCCAACAATGGAAAAGCACCTTCCTCAGCCTCAACAGGCAAATAAGACAACATGTCAAATCCTCTAAGGGTAATTTTGAGAAAAACATAGCAGTCACAGCCAAGGATAACCATAAGGCCTTTTACAGCTATGTATGCAGTCTAAAAGGTAGGACCCAAGCATGTGCTGAATTAGTGACTAGCAGTATCACACACACTAATCCCGCAGAAATAGCAAATCTACTGGTGGACAAATTTGGCAAAACTTTTACTCCCTTATCCCCTCCAAACTTATCACAAATATTGCTGTGTTCTAAACAAACTAAAACATGAACTAGCATCACCATTAAGTACGCTATTCAATCACAGCCTAACCACAGGCCATGTTCCTGTGGAATGGAGAAGAGCAACAGTTATTCCCCTCCACAAAGTTGGCTTAGCAAAAGACATGGAGAATTATAGATCCATGAGTCTGACCAGTCTCAACCGTAAGGCTGTGGAATGTATCATCATGGACCCCATAAATTAAGACACAGGCAACCTCCAAGCCCTGGATCCGACCCAATTTGTATTTGTCAAGCGCAGATCTTGCCTGTTAAACCTGGTATGTATCTTTGAAAATGTGACTGGGGTCACTGACAAGGGCAAATCTGTGCACACAGCATACCTTGACTTGGCCAAGGCCTTTGACACAATCCCACACTTATGCATTACTGATAAACTTAGCAAGCTGAATGTAAACCCCTTTGCTCTAAGATGGGTTGCAACTGGCTCAGAAACCAGTCACACACTATCAAAGTGGGAACTTCATATCAACCAGCAGCAGACCTGTCACCAGCGAGGTGCCACAAGGGTCAGTGCTGGGCTCCCTACTATTTGGTATAAACTTCTCAGAAGTTCAGGCGAAAACTAAGTGGCTGTGTCTGACCAAGTTTGCGGATGACTGCAAACTGTGTGCAATTATTGAATCCACAAATTATGTCAGTATACTTCAGAAGGGTCTTATACAGACCAACGACTGGTGTCTTAGCCACAGTCTCAACTCAAACTAAATGTAAAGAAATGCATCATTATTTATTTCAGTGAAAACAATATCCCTTCACACTATCAAATTAATAACAATACCCTATGTACCTGCGAAGTGGTAAGGGACCTGGGATCCCAAGTTGACTGCGACCTTAACTTTGACCAGCATGTGTCTACTGTAGTAAGGAAGGCCTTCTGTGTAGCACACTTGATTAGCAAAGTCATCACCTCTGGAGCAAAGGAAGTTATAACCCCTGTATATTCAACACTAATCAGGCCCATAATTGAACATAACGCGCCTTGTAGCACATACCACATGAAGCACTTGCAACAATTGGAGAGACTTCAGAGATTTCTAACAAAGAAGATCAAGGGACTCCAGCACATGCCTTACACAGACCAACTAAAGTCCCTACCACTATAATGAGTATCATACAGATTTCTTTGGATAGACTTATGCTTGGCT